>NC_136793.1:12236808-12311808 GCF_951216825.1 Electrona antarctica | reverse complement strand
CACCAGAGTGCTCCAGACTTCCCTCTCCAGAGCAACATTAGTGACCTCCTCCTGGGGGATTCCGAGACGTTCCAAGGCCAGTGAGTCGATGTGTTTCCTCCAACTGCGCCTCGGTCTGCCCCGGGGTCTCCTCCCAATGGGACGTGCGTCGAGGACCTCCATAGGGAGACGCCCGAGAGGCATCCTAACCAGATGCCCGAACGACCTAAGCTGGCTCCTTTCCAGGCGAAGGAGCAGCGGTTCTACTCCGAGTCTCTCTCGTGTGACTGAACTTCTCACCCTATCTCTAAGGGAGATGCCCGCCACCCGTCGAAGAAAACTCATTTCGGCCGCTTGTATTCGCGACCTTATTCTTTCGGTCATGACCCACACTTCATGACCATAGGTGAGAGTAGGAACGAAGATTGCTCGGTAGACAGAGAGCTTTGCCTTCTGGCTCAACTCTCTTTTCGTCACAACAGTGCGGTACAGCGGTACAGCATATTTTGAGTGCATAAGACAATTTACAACTGAAATGTTTTAAATATTTTCAACGAAAAAGCATTACATTGTTGCTGTCTGGCAGAAACCTCTTATCTCCATATTCTATTTGTGTGATGTTTTTTTGTAAATGAACGTTCTGTAAAATGACTATTTGGAATGCACCTTTTTCAGTTTTGTGTTACATAGACAAGACATGTCTAATTCGTTTGAGTAGTACCGTATTTGTTACTTTGTGGAATGCACTTTTTCAGTTTGTTAGTTGGTTACATTACATGTCTGACTAACTTGTTTCAGAGTACCTTTGTTTTGTTTTTTGTTACTGTGAGGAATGCACATTCAGTTTATGTTTACATAGAGACATGTCTTTTACTGGTCAGTAATAGTATTTAATTTGAATCCTTATGCACTGCAGAGGCCTTTATTCTTTTATATGGCAGATGTTTACATCTTACAATGCTACTTATGTTTACAGGTTATAGTTATTGACAGGTTGTCAAATAGTAAACTTTGTTTCATACTTTGATTATTTCTTTTGGCAAATGTTTGATAGTCTTGCTGTCCTAATGCCAAGTAATAGTTGTTTGTTTCCATTTCTTTATGGACCAAGACCACAACAAAGCACAAAGACCTTTTGGATTTAGTCCAGTCATTTTTCAGGGAAACACATTGTGATTGACGGTATTGAAGAGCCGGAAGTTATCGATATCGGTATCGGTTTAAAAAAAACAATATCGTGCACCCCTAATATAAATTAGGCTTTAGTCACCCATACCTCTTTCTTCTTTGGTGGCGGGGGCCTTCTGGGCGAGGGGCTGGGGGGCCGGCAGGGGCTCTTTGCGGCAGCAGGAGTCGTCGGGGTTAGCACGGCGGGCGGCCGCGGAGGGCTTGGACATTGTCATGGTCATGGGGTTCTTCAGCGACAGGGAGGTGGACTCCATCTCCACTTGTTCAAAGAAGATGTACTTGATGGCCAGCAGCAACGCCAGGCCCAGACAGATGACTTGCTCGATGTCCATGGTGACCATTCTGTGGAGAGCACGAAGATGACACACATAAATAAGTGATAAATGGCGCTATATTCAGATAGTAATCGTTGTTCTGTAGCAAGTGTAGTCTCCCTGTCTCTCCAGCGCTTTAGTCAACAGAAAGCTAAATGAGCAATTTCATGTAGTCAGTGTTATGATACGAGACAGTATCACAAAGTTTATTACACAAACAGGAAACATATAGTGCTGGATCATAATGACGTGACAATAAGATATGAGACAGAAGAACGTGCCTACTGCAGCAAGGCTGACCTTCATGTTCATGTAACCTTGCGTCACCAGGAAAGCCTGTTTTCTTTGTTCTTCCAAACTGATCTGGTCAAGGCCATGCCTACTCCTAGGGCCGTCACGATTATGACATTTTATTGTTAACTACTCCCCAATCTGTCCCTTTTCTCTCCTCGGCTCAAATCAAAAGCAATGTTTCCCTGTGTCACAGTATACCTGGACATGTAGAACTGCCACAGGGGTCCCTCGGGTTGGATCCTCTTGGGGGAGTGGTTGTCCAGGCTCATGCCCACCTGCTGGATGTCCATCGCGGTGGTGTTGATGGACAGAGGCTCTGCGATCCAACGGCTGTGAGCGTGGACCATGACCAGACCCAGAGACTGGAGACACACACACACAGGTTAGCGTTATACTATACTACTGTACTGTACAACATTTTAGAACAGCAGTTTGATGAACGACATTTTAAATGTATATATTTCTTTCTTTTCCATTTCCTGAAAAGTAACGTTTTAGTTCACATACTGTACAAGGTTCTTGCCCCGAAAAGTGAGCATATGGAGCATCATGTGTGAACATGGATCTCCTCCTACCATGATCATCTTGACTCTCTGGGTGACGGGGTTCGGTTTGTTGTCCTCCTCTTCCTCCATGACTCTGGAGAAGTGGCTGAGCTGCCAGATAGGATGGCCTCCCTGGCTCTCCCTGGACAGCTGTGGAGCGCACGTGCACACGCACACGCACACGCACGCACACACACACACACACACACACACACACACACACACACACACACACACACACACACACGCACATCACATGTCAATGCTTACACACACATTACCATTGTGGTATGGATTGATTGCCAAACTCCTTGACATGTTAAAGTGTCGCTGATCTATAGATCCATGCTTACCTCGAGCACCAGTGAGACGCAGGCAGGGAAGAAGGTCATGAACACAAAGTAGTTTGCCAAGACGGACATGCATCCGAAACAGCACATGATCTCCAGCTGTCTGACACCTGTAACATACAACATGCATGTTGTTAACACATGTTCTCCAGCTGTCTGACACCTGTAACATACAACATGCATGTTGTTAAAACATGATCTCCAGCTGTCTGACACCTGTAACATACAACATGCATGTTGTTAACACATGTTCTCCAGCTGTCTGACACCTGTAACATACAACATGCATGTTGTTAACACATGTTCTCCAGCTGTCTGACACCAGTAACATACAACATGCATGTTGTTAACACATGTTCTCCAGCTATCTGACACCTGTAACATACAACATGCATGTTGTTAAAACATGATCTCCAGCTGTCTGACACCAGTAACATACAACATGCATGTTGTTAAAACATGTTCTCCAGCTGTCTGACACCTGTAACATACAACATGCATGTTGTTAACACATGTTCTCCAGCTGTCTGACACCTGTAACATACAACATGCATGTTGTTAAAACATGTTCTCCAGCTGTCTGACACCTGTAACATACAACATGCATGTTGTTAACACATGTTCTCCAGCTGTCTGACACCAGTAACATACAACATGCATGTTGTTAAAACATGTTCTCCAGCTGTCTGACACCAGTAACATACAACATGCATGTTGTTAACACATGTTCTCCAGCTGTCTGACACCTGTAACATACAACATGCATGTTGTTAACACATGTTCTCCAGCTGTCTGACACCTGTAACATACAACATGCATGTTGTTAACACATGTTCTCCAGCTGTCTGACACCTGTAACATACAACATGCATGTTGTTAACACATGTTCTCCAGCTATCTGACACCAGTAACATACAACATGCATGTTGTTAACACATGTTCTCCAGCTGTCTGACACCAGTAACATACAACATGCATGTTGTTAAAACATGTTCTCCAGCTGTCTGACACCTGTAACATACAACATGCATGTTGTTAACACATGTTCTCCAGCTGTCTGACACCTGTAACATACAACATGCATGTTGTTAACACATGTTCTCCAGCTGTCTGACACCTGTAACATACAACATGCATGTTGTTAAAACATGTTCTCCAGTTGTCTGACACCTGTAACATACAACATGCATGTTGTTAAAACATGATCTCCAGCTGTCTGACACCTGTAACATATAACATGCATGTTGTTAACACATGTTCTCCAGCTGTCTGACACCTGTAACATACAACATGCATGTTGTTAACACATGTTCTCCAGCTGTCTGACACCAGTAACATACAACATGCATGTTGAGACCTGAGACCAGATTCCACAAAATGTCTTCTAAATCCTGACAGTTTTCAGAAAAACCTATGTTTCTATGTCAGTTGGTTCTCAAACTATTTCATGTCAAGGACCCAACAAATGATATGTAATTTGCCGCCAACCCCCATCTGAAAATATATTGTACCAGGGACCTCCCAGATGCAAATATTTGAGTTAAAACGTTCGCTGTGAAAGAATACATTCAAAGATTTGTGCCACATTTTCAGTTTAAAAAAAAATAGCAGATCTACAAGCTCATAGCATGGCACAGAGTGCCGCGCTATGAGCTTGTAGGCCTTCGTCCTAGACCTCCCGCCCGACGTATGACGACGTCATTTACGAAAAAAGGTTTTCTCCCAAATGACGACGACGACGACAGGTAACCTCATGCAATTATAAATCAGGTTTTACACTTTTGATTTCAGATCTAATGTTGCAACAGAATGGTTCTGTTTGTACCTGACATGGTTCCCACTCCGATCACCAAGATCTCCACCAGGGCATCCAGCGTGAAGGTGGGTCCCAGCACCGCCATGCCACGAGCTATGTTGTCCCGCACCTCGTCCTAAACACGAGAGGAACGCAAGTATACACAGGTCATGATCATAGCTAGCCTGCATGGCTCCAACCTCTGTGAATCGCTAGCAGATCACTAGCCAATTCAGCTGAAGTGTCAGGCCAGATCATAACAGCATTTGATCAAAATTGTGATAAACGAATGATTTGTAATAATCTAAATCTGCAAAGCAACTTATAACTTACGTTTTCAAATTATTGTAGTGGAGTACAAGCAACAATAGTATAATATAATAAGTATTACACTATATAAAATAGATAAAGCTTCCTCAAAATTGTGCTCAAGTAAGGTATTTCAGTAAAAGTACTTATTTACTTTCTACCATTGAATATTGACAATATTTCAAAGGCATGAATGTAGTTCAGTTCAGGACTATAGTGCCAGTTAACTATTTTTTTTTTTATAACTTTATTTATAAGATTTTCAACTTTGGTAGACAAACAACCCCACATATACCCCACCCTCCCCGGTTCCATCACAAAATAAGACAACAACAACAACAACAACAACAACAAAAGCAACAATAATAAAGCCATAAACCAGGTAATAAAGGATATAAATAATAAATGAATAAAATAAATACAATAAAAATTGCCTTTTATTAGATTAAGGGGCTACACAGTGAACCAACCAGACTCTAACCAGACAGTAGTACAATAAGAAAAATAGGCCAGTTAACTCTTTGTTGTTGTCTGGGGGCTTAGCGGCTATGGAGGCAATGTGTGGTAATCAGGTCACTGGTTCCAGCCTCGCCCAGCATATTGTACCGTTGGTAAAATGCCCCTGTGGAAAGACTTAATACAAGACCTGAGACCAGATTCCAAAAGATGTCTTTTTCTGAGAGTTTTCTGAAAACATGTCAGTGGTGCTCAAACTTTTTCATGTCAAGGACCCCCAGAATGATCTGAATTTGGCCGCGGACCCCCATCTGAAAATATGTTTTTCCAGGGACTCAAAGATTTGAACACGTTTTCACGATTTTTCAAAGATTGCAGATCTACAAGCTTGTAGCACGGCACTCTGCACTTTTCTTGTTTGACTTCTGTTCTGCACCTGGCACGTGTGGATGTGCGTAATTTGTTCGGTTTGTTTTTGGATCTGGAAATCTCTCATTCAGCAGAAAGAAATGGCAACACATTTTTTGTGGTCTATAAAGCAAATAAACTTGACAAAGGTAGAGAGGTCAGTTGGAGTGTACCTGAGAGTTGGAGCTCAAGGCGAACTTGGCGAGGGCACACGCTTTGGAGAGGTCGATAAGAAGCAGGAAGAATGGCAAAGCCTCACTGGACAAAACACAACACCACAAAACTAATATTTAATCTTTTTTCATGTGTTTCAGAAGGACAAGCTTGGACATTAAATCAAATATGTTTTTTTCCCCAAAATACCTCTAGCGATATTCTGCAAATATATACATATTCTGAATTTCACTTTTATAGTTAAAATGGCCAGTCAATACGTGTCAATGTAGAGGCTAGCTGAACTATTCAAAATGTTTTTCAAAATAGTAAAAAAAAAAGGCAAAGAAGTTTAGGGATAAGGGGTTTAGCGGTGACGAAAATGTAGCCCCTAGTCTCATATCACAATATTGTGTAGTATTTTAAAATGTGTACAGTTGAGAGTATTTTAAATATGTACAGTATATCCATTAATAGTGAGTATTTGAAAATGTGTACTTTACATACTTGAGGCCAGTAAGTTCCTTGTCCAGGAAGTGAATGACCACAGTGCTGAACACAAAACTGGAGAAGATGGTGAACAGACCAGCAATACCTGCAGAAAGAGAGAGACACGCTTTAGATAGATAAAGTGACGTACACATGGATTAAGGCAAAATGCAATGTTTGTATGGCCTAGAGTCCTAATGTGCTTTGTGAAACATTATGAAAGGAGCGGAAACTATGATTGACTGAAATCAGTCGTATAGCGAGTGAAAACTGTAATCCATGTGTAGCTACAGTATGGGAGTGGACGCTCTGCTCACCTAGAATGTATTTGGATCCAAGCTGTCGGAGGTTCTGGAACTGGAAGTAGATGTAGACGATGGCGATGCACCGTGTGATGGTCAGGATGATGATGTCACTGCTCAACATTTGCTGGGGGAAAAAAAACACCCAAAGATCGGTCCGTTACAACAGTGAACCAGGAAGTATGTCCTCTCGCTAATCTACCAATGAAACAGGACTGTCTTTACAATCACTCATTAAGATCTGAGGCCTGAGCTGCTACTTTTTTTTAATCCCGAAAAGTAACAATTTTGGACCCGATGGAGACAATATGTTCCAATGTCCAATGCCAAAATCACAATGAAATCAGCATTATAGTCACAATAATTTGCATGACAATTACTCGTCAGGTTTTTAGAAGAAGGCTGATGCAAACCAAATCTCAAAGGTTGGTGACAGCTGCGTAGGACAGCTGTGCAAATGTTCAAAAGGAGGATTTTTGGTAATACAGTCAAAGAGAAGGGTGTTAGGCAACAGAGGGCCTAACAGTGACTGACAGTCCAGGTAGGATAATAGTAATAGTAATAATAATAATAATAAGATAAGATAATAATAATAGGCAATAGTGTTGAATTGATGAAACCCGGGTAGGACCAACAAATAGTTTTTGACAACTTGTGCCTTGGACTTTCCTTTCACTTTTCCCTTTGTGATTAGGTCTTGAACAAATTGCACTATGTATGCACTCTTGAGTCTTTTTGTTGTCATAAAGAGCTGGAAAGAAATGAACTGAACTGAACTGTCAACTTTCCTCTTGAGACTTTTGGATGAAAAACTTCTCTCAAGCTATGTTTTACGTGCCTTAGAGACCTTGAACCATGACATGAAAGAGCTCTCCAAACGGAGCATGACCAGATGAAAAATGTTCTTTTGAAACTTTTTGATGAACTAAAGTGCCACATTCAAGGAGGAGGCCTGCACCTGTAACTTTTATTCCACGTGGTGTTCTACTTCTATCTATCTATTGCTAACTTTTATAACAATATACTTATAATTATTCTATATAAGGTTCCAGCCAGGTCCTAACTTACCATTGATTGTGTACCATTGACTGATTGTCCTTAGACCTGACGAAGGTCTAACGAATTTCCAGTCAGCTCACGGGACCCTTTTCTTTGATTTTATTACCAAATATCCCCTTTTGAACAATTAACTCGTCAAATAAAATGTCATGATTTGTGACAGCCTTGTGCGTGTGATGATGATGTGACACTAAAGCAGACTCAATGATTGTTACCTCCTCTGTTTTCTGGCAGTCAAAGTTCCAGCCGCAGATCTGGTCGTTGCCGGTGAACATGTTCATGGACATCATGCAGATGGTGAGCGTCACCGTGCCGACGATAACCTCCCAGGGATGGGAGGCTACCATCAGGCCGTGCATGCGGAACAGACCTGTCAACATGGTGGCTAGCAGTCGTCCCGGCTGTCACGCACACGCGCACACACACACACGCACACACACACACACACACACACACAACACAAAACATGATTATATTACTCCTAAACATTTTGCCAAACATCACACAAAGTACTCCTATCTTCCTGGTGGAGACCTGTGCCCAGAAGGGCATTTTTTCTAGTTTATATTTCATTTCCTGAAACATAACTGTTTTCACCCTGAAAGCGATTAAGTATCGGTAGGCCTATCCAACCACCATTGTAAAGCATACTTCTACACAACTGAGTCAGAGGTAACATGGTTCTGGTTAGCCAAGTCTATAGTTCCTGTCTGTCACACCTCAGTGTCCTCAGCTATGACAGGTATGTTCCTTATATTCAACAATGGGGGGAAGCAACTAAGAAGATAGAACATTTACCGGTACTCAAGTACTGTACTTTTGTGGTACCACTACATCTCGAGAGGTAAATATTGCATTTAGTTTTTCCCCACTGCAATGATTTGAAAAAATTGGTTACAAGTTACTTGATTTATAGATTAGCAGCCTAATACAAATAATGTTTTTCTATGTAGGCTCCTAGTAATATAGGATGAAGCTCAAGCTGGAAACCAGCCCCCCCCCCCCCCCCCCCCCCCCCACGCCTAGGGTGACCAAAGTCCCCCTTTGCGTGGGACAGTCCCTCATTTCCAAGACTTTTCAGATGTCCCACAAATCAAGACCATGTCCCACATTTTGACTGGCATGCAGGCATCAGTGTTCAAATGCCCTACAATATTGCATGGCCTTCATGTTGTAAAGCACTCTTGTCTCTTTTCCAGCAAGATACAGTTTTTAAGCCTCTTATAATAGGCTAACATGAGAAATATCCCCTAGGCCTATAGGCTACATCACCCATGACCACAATTAGCATTTTAAAACAAAACGTGAGACACCAGAGGGGTTTAATAACAAAATGAGGCAATATTAGGCCTATAAGTTGCTAACCCGTCCCCTGTCCCACACAAGCGATAATTCTGTCCCTCAAATGAACAGTTTGGATCTGATTACCCCCCCCCCCCCCCCTCCCACACACACACACACACACCCCAGAAAGTTTTTTTTTTTCACTCAATACTGTGCTAGTGTGCTTAACTTCTGGTTATGTCACACCCTCTATTTTAGGGTAGGCCTACAGTAAGGACGGCAAATGCTTTTATTTGAGTTTAATTGGTTTTAAGTTAAAAACATTATAATTTATTATTATTAGTATTACTATTGTATTGTAATGAGCAAAATGATGAGGCAGTCAATCAAGTACCAGGCAGAGAGCCAGACAGATGAACAGCCAGACAGACACAGACAGACAGATATAAATATTACCACTTTATAGCAAGCTGTTGTTTAATATAGCATTTTGTCGAGTCGACCCTTGTAGGCTGACACTTGACTACACTGGCATGCACACCATATTTATTTGACTGTTATTCAAACATTTGATTGTAACAGACCTTTTCACACCAGTGTCATTCTAAATTGAATCCCAAGTTTATGTCCAACTTATAAGCATGTTGCTATAGAGACTCTAGAGTAGACGCAGTTCCAGCCTAATTATTCCCTGTTATGCAATTAAGCTATTCGTTTACACAGTATAGCTCCCATAGCTGCAGGCAGCCTGCACGACTGCACCCTCCCTCCGACGGGGGAGTAGGTTGGCCTACGACATGATTAATTCATGTGTTATATTGTACTAATTGCCACGATCACCTTTACGATTAGAGTCGACATTCATTCTCCCCCCGAAACTTCGCAAAAAAACACATAAACCACCTAACCTAGCAGTTGTGGCTCAACAAATATATTCGCTGAAAAATAGATCAGCTGTTTTTTTTCCGCAAGCAGTTAAGTCACAAACAATCGAATAGGTTGAAAAGACAGTATCGTCACTTACCTTATACAAAAGTCAGAAATGTGATGCTTAAATCCAGATTCCAGAGAGGCTGTAGCTAAAGAAGAGACTAATTAACACCAGGGAACTGTGCACATGATATTATTTGGTTCTTATATTGATGCATTAAATAATTAGGATGAATTAAATGATGTGCACAGTCCCTCGGCGGCGGAGAGAGAGCAGAGAGGCCGTCCCACTCACCGGTACTGATACTAGCTGCAGTTGTCTAGGATGGCATGGCACTGCGTCACGCACGCTCGCGGCCAATCAGAACGCCGTTGCCCCGGCGACGCGCCGAGAGGGACGTGGCTATAGGATGGACGCGTGATCTCGTGATGCGAGGCACACATGAAGCCACATTGTAACGTACCACCGGCGTGAGATGACTCAGGACAGGTTAATAATTGGTTTATGTTTGAATATGATGTAGACTAGAGGGGGTTTTGTTGAATGATCATCATCCATCCATCCATCCATCCATCCATACATCATTCATCCATTCATTAATTAATTAATTCATTCATTCATGCACGCATATGCATGCATTCGTTCATTAATTCATTAATCAATTCATCCATGCATCCATTCATCCATTCATCCACATATCCATTCATCCATATCCATTCATCCATTCAAACCTTTATTTATTCTCGAAAGAGAATAAGGTTGCCTCGATCATTTAATTGCAATGTCGTCGCTCAAGACACATCACAGTACATTTCACATCAATATTCACATCAATCAACAAAACAAAACAGTTTAAAAGCAGTTGCAGACACTGCAATCAATGATTTAAATTGACCGTATGTTATGGGACAACATTAGTTTAAGTTGTAGGTCAACGGTCATTCCAAGTGGTTGGGGCATTAAAACAAAAGGCTGTTTTTCCTATATGTATATAGTTCTTGGTATCGGGTGGTTTTCCCCAGTTTGGTGTTTACTTTGGGGACCTTAGTGTGAGCCAGTCACTGGAGAGAGTCCTATATATGTATATGTTACAGGATTCCAATCCAGCAGAGCTTTAATATACTGTCTACTGACCTTGATACTGACAATATAATAATTAGGGCTCGAGTGCAAAGGCTCTTCACCTTGATACTGACAATATAACAATTAGGGCTGGAGTGCAAAGTCTCTATAAGTGACATTTTAACAATCTTAGCCTGCAGGAGAGCAAAAAACGAACTTTTCATTGATTGTAATTATTTAACCAAACATATTTAAGCAATAGATACTATATATAATACATTTATACAGATGTGGACAAGTGGTCGTATTGACACACGATAGGCTACTGACCATGATACTGACCTTGATACTGACGTGTATCATGTCAGTATCATGATGATACTGGCATGATACTGACCATGATACTGGCCATGATATTGACATAATACTGACCATGATACTGGCCATGATATTGACATAATACTGACCATGATACTGACCATGATACTGAGATGATACTGACCATGATGACATGATACTGCCCATGAAACTGACCATGATGACATGATACTGACCATACTGACATGATATAGGCTACAGACCATCATACTGACATGATACTAAAAATTATAATATTTTACCGTCTGATAGAGCTCTATAGAGACCTTTATATAAAAGTCAGTTTCTCCACAAATGTCACATACACCCTTTATGTGCTCCGAGTCCACGGCATGGTTTTGATTGATTGATTGAAGAATTTATTAACAGTTTGCAGAATTACAGTACATTTCAAGCACAAACTCAATACAAAGGCTGTTAACTGTGAGTGGACGACCCAATTAAGCATTACACTTGTTTCCAACAGGGTCCACCATGTTCAAATCATCAAAACATTTAGAGACGTACAAATAGACACTTCTATAGACAGAACAGGAATTCATCAAAAAGGAGGTAAAAAGGGAAAAGAAATATATACAGTGAGGGGAAAGAAGGGGGGGGCGGGGGGGGGATTCAGATTTTACGGGGGCCAGTTTCGAATTGCAGCCATCCGTAGGTGCCCTTTGAGAGCGGTTTTGAAGGAGTCAAGGGATTCGCATGTCTTAATGACAGTTGGTAGGGCGTTCCACATTTTGGTGGCATAGGAGCGAAAAGAATTTAGTCCCTTGTTTGTGCCGAATCTGGGTTGTACATGGTTCGTTGCACTCCCTCTGGTGTTGTGGGTGTGGACTTCGTTAACATTAAGGAAGTATCTAGACAGGTACATGGGTATCTTGGTGGTGTATCGAATCTTGTGGACCAGACCCATTGCAAGATGCTGTACTCTGTCGTCGACCCTAAGCCATTCCAGCCTGTCGAAGTGGGCAGGGGTGAGGTGGGTTCGGGGGGCTAGATCAAGTAGGAGCCTGACCAGTTTGTTTTGGGAAGTCTGGAGCCTGGTTTTAAGGGCCTTTGAGGTGCTGTGGTACCAGGAGGTGCATGCATAGTCAAAGAAACCCTGTACAAGGGCTCCTGTTAAGGTCTTCAAGGTGTTTTTGTTGACCAGTGAGGAGATCCTGTAGAGGAATCTTGTTCTATGGTTGACTTTTTTGATTACGTTGGTGGCCATTTTATCACCGGAAAGATTAGCCTCCAGGATGGAACCTAGGTAGGTAATTTCATCTTTACGTGTGATAACATTGTCACCCACTCTAACCAAGAAGCCATTTGCCTTGCTGAGATTACTAATAGAGCCAAAGAGAATGGATTCAGTTTTTCCCAGGTGTAAAGATAGTTTGTTATCAGCGAGCCAGGTGCAGATTCTACCGAGTTCAGAGCTGAGGGCATTTTCAACCTGCAGTTTGTCCCTGTCCGAGACCAGCAGTGCTGAGTCATCTGCGAACAGGAACAAGTTGCAGTCACAGGCTGAAGTCATGTCGTTTACATATATTAGGAACAGTAGAGGCCCTAGTATGCTTCCTTGTGGAACGCCACAGCTCACTGGGAGGGGGGGGGACAGTGTTCCGTTCACTTCCACCATCTGTTCTCTCCCCTCCAGGTAGGATTGCATCCAGCTCACTGATGTGCTATCGAAACCAATTGCTTTTAGCTTGTTAACCAGTATGGAGTGGTTCACGGTGTCAAAAGCCTTTTGGAGGTCCAGCATGACCATGCCGCAGTATTTGCCAGCGTCCACCTCTTGTTTGATGTGGTCGCTCAAATAGAGAAGGCATGTGTCAGTGGAGTGGGATGTTCTGAAGCCAGATTGGAACTCGTACAATAATTTATTAGTGGCAAGATACTTTTCAACCTGTTCATAGACTATTTTTTCCATCACTTTCGAGATGGAACTAAGAATAGAAATAGGGCGGTAGTTGCCGGGGTCTAATTTACTCCCTTTCTTGTGCAAGGGGGTTACTTTGGCCAGTTTGAAATCTTGGGGGACCTGTCCCTGTTTGATGGAGAGGTTTACTATGTGGGTGATGATTGGAGCTATAGAGATGGCTGAGTCTCTGAGAAATTTGGAGGGAATGTTGTCATGGCCTGTGGCCTTGTGGGGTTGGAGGGCACTCAGTTTCTTAATTACCTCATCAGTTGTTACCATAACTAGTTTAAAATCGTCTTTACAAACACCTAGGTTTTTGTAGAAGGTTGTAATGTGCTCTACACCAAAGAGCCCAGAGTGGGAGGGCAGTTTGTTAACCAGAGTTGTTGCTATGTTTGTAAAGAAGATATTCAAGTAGTTGGCCACATCAAGGTTGTCAGTGATGAGAGTGTTGTCAGATTTGATGTTTATGTTCGAAAATCTGGTTTTTAGTTTCTGACCATAGCTTAGTTGATTGTTTAGTAGCTTCCAGAGCTCATGAGGATTGTTTTTGTTTTCCTGAGCTTTATCATTAATGAAGTTACTTTTAGCTGATTTGGTCATGGCAGTTACACTGTTTCGTAGTTTGATTCGTTGTGTATTTAGGTTGTTCAAACGAGCTTGGCGAACACTGTCGAAGCGCTTGGCTAGCTTTGACTTGCATTTTAGAACTTCAGAGCATTTTTTGTCTCTGGCTTTCATTGCAGCCAGTATGTCCGAATTCATCCATGGTTCCGAGCGGGTTTTGCCCCTGGTGGTTCTCAAAGGAGCCATGTTGTTCAGTACTGATGTAAATTTGGTTTTGAAGCCAAGCCAAGCTTCTTCGACAAGTGTGCTTTTAAGCTCATCGGACCAATCCAGACTCTCCAATACTTGGTTAAAGACCTCACTAGAGTAGGTTTTGAGGTCCCTTGATATGACTGTTTTGTGGCAGCCGGTCTTAAGTTTTTGTATTTTGCGGGTACAGAATATCATAAAATGATCACTAAGCCCACATACAATAACCCCTTTCTTGGAGATTCTGGATTTGTCCGAGGACAGAATGAGATCAATGACAGTTTGAGTAGAATCACACACTCTAGTGGGTTGGGTAATTAGCTGACTGACACTATGTAGATCACAGAACTTACTGAATGACTTAAACACAGGTGCTTCCTTACGTTGCATGTCTGTATTGTAGTCGCCAATCAGGATTTTCTCTACACATTCCTCCTCAGCTAAGCACCCCTCAAGTATATCATAGAACCCATGTTGGTCAGGCGGTCTGTAGACGGTGCCCACTAATACTGATTTAGCCTTTTTGAAAATTAATTCAACCCACACAGTTTCAATTTCATCATGCTGTAAGTCAGTACGAGTAACATATTCAGTGTCTTTGTGAATATACATACACACGCCACCACCATGCCTGTTTCTGTCGTTTCTGATCAAAGAATAGTTCTCTATTTCAACTTCTGGGTCTTTGGTTGACTCATCAAGTTTGGTTTCAGAGAAGCTAATGATGTTCGCCTTACCGCATTGAAACATATGCCTGATTTCAGCCATTTTGGGTCCAAGGCTGTTGACGTTCAGGTGAAAGATATGAAGTCCGTTGGCTCTGACTATGGTGCTTATTTCCTCCGTGGCGAAATAGGGGAGCGGAGGGCCATTGTTGATGTCTGTAGAAGCCGCGGGTTGCCGTGGGGGGAGGGTGGGGGGTGCGTGACCAGGTCCATTGTCTTGTCCAGTGGCTGAGGTGTGAATGGGGGAGGGCGGTGGAATGTGGGAGGTGGCGCCGTTGAACCTGGTAATGTCTGCAGCCAGATCCAACTCAATGGCGGCCGTGTTGATTGCCGACACCTCTGGGTCCGCGGCTGGGGTGGGAATGGGGGAAGGTGGTGGTCCATTGTCCTCAGTAACTGATGATAGGGAAATTAGGCTGTCAAGGCCAAACAAATAGCCAGAAGTGAAAATGTTTCAGGCACTAGTAGTAGTAGTGTTGTTTATGGGGTATTTCACTTTGAATAGCCTACTTCTGAGGTTACCATATACATACTCTGGCTTGATTCAATATTTAGTATTTTATAATAAAAGTAAGTGATGTTTTTTTGGTTAAAACAAAACATTTTATTTATTTTTGTATTTATTTTTTAAGGTTCATGCCATAGTGTGTTGAGTGTGTGTTTGTTCAGTAACGGAAGGTTCCCTGCATGTCACTCCAGCTCTTTACAGAAACTACATTTTCAGGTGGGTTGCAACATTCCAGCCACTCAGGAGAGAGTACCCATTAATCAGCTTAGTGTAGCGGCTGTAGCCTATAGTTACAGTTCCAATTTTGTCTGCTCATTTATTTGTGTCATCACTTCCAATTTCACTTGCATCTGTATCCTGTCTGAGTTCACTATCCTGATTGGATCCAATTGGTAAAACAAAATGCATTTTCTGTTTAATAATAATAATAATCTATCCAGTACTACTGTAGTAGTACCACTGGTACTACTGGTAGTACTGGTAGTACTGGTAGTACTGGTAGTTCAGTTTAAGCAGAGCGTGCATTTCCATTGTCCAGGCCACATGAAGTTATTTATTTATTATAAATAGCAACATAAACAAATACAAAATGTGCCCAAAATGTGAAAGAGAGATTGGTACCTACAGTACACATATTCTGGAGGTAATTAAACATTTTTGGGAGGAGGTGAAGGAGGAAGTCGGTAAAAGTAGGCTATTGGTTATATCATAGAGTTTTGATCACTACATTGTATATATACTGTATAATGATGGGAAATTATGAAACAAATGCAATGTTAAGTTGATTAGAATACTTCTGCATATTGCGAGAAATAGCATTTTTAGGTATGGATTGCTAAGGATCCACCGTCATTAGCACTTAGCAGACTGGTATCATACCAGTGGTTTGAAACCGTGTTAAGGATACTGCAGCCTTTAATAGAAACTTAATAGAAACGTACATATGTCATATACAGTATGACAATGCAAGGCTTTGTAAAGGTGTGGCAACCATGCACTCATTAGTGTACAGTAGTGACACTTCCAGGTTGAATAGCCTACTTTGTTGTCAATGTGAAGAGGTGTGTTGGGCCATGTACCTTTGGTGTTGTTTTTTATAGTTTGTGTTTTCATTTTACATGGTTTTGGTTTTGTTTGTGTTTTGGTATATTGTAGATGTTTGTTAAATGTAACAAAAATGGATATGAAATTGTTCGAGAACCACTGAAATTGATAGTAATATAAACATGGGAAAATTATAAAATGATAAAATATATACTAAACAATATTGTCAATATTTTCAGAAAAGCTGTATTTATTCCCAGAGATCCTTCATTTTCCATAACACATTAGTTTGAAGTGAACTGCCCAAACTTTGCTTTCCTCAAAACTCTTAGGTGCACTGTGCGCCCCCTGCTGACTGTTTAGACCAATCACTTGCATGACATGCTGAAATTATTAAGGCCAAACACTGACTTGATTAATGACCCACACAATATGCAATGCATTTTATAATGGAAAATAATGACAATGAAGGGAAGGGACGTATTTCACAGACTCTTTGTGTCTCAATGTGTCGCGATGCGACATATTGTGAGCTTGTAGATCTGCTATCTTCAAATTATTTTTTTAATACATTTGAACTTGTGAAATGGGACATTCTGCACAATGAGTACTTTTACTTTTGATACTTTTGGTATTTTGATACCAATACTTTTGTACTTTTACTCAAGTAAATATGTAATTCCACACTTTTACTTGTAACAGTATTTCTACATTGCAGTATTGATACTGAGTACTTTTTCATGACATTCCATCTCTGACAGGGCCACCATGACCTTGTGACCTTATAAATCACCACAGCTGTGTCCTGTGTCCTGTGTCCCCACATTTCCACACTAACATGCTGCCCTATAAAGTGATAAGAGCCTTGTGTGGACAAAATCTTATCCAACACGATAACAACAAAACGAGTTTTGTTTTGGGTCTGAGAGGCTAAATCTCATCAAATTGTGGTCCGTGGCTCAAATGCAGACTCAGAGTAAACTAGAAAAAGTGCCCTTCTGGGCACAGGTCTCCACCAGGAGGATAGGACTGTGAGTGTGATGTTTGGCAAAATGTTTAGGAGCAATATAAACGCTTGTGTGCGTGTGCGTGTGCGCGTGCTTACATGCGTGCGTGTGTGTGACGTGGCTTGGCCTGTTGTAGCGCCACCATGAGGCTGATTTGAAAACTGTCAAGTGGCATTTCTTCCAAAGCCTAGTGGGAATATGCATGCACAGTTTCACCACAATCGGACGCTGCGTTGAGTAGTTGTGTCGATTTGTACAAAACGGGTACAAAGCGGGCTACTCCTGAAAAGTTTAGAAGCCAATCGTAGCCAATGAGGGTGGATTATGAGAAATCAAACAAACCCGTCTTGATCACATGACTATGGAGAGCATGTGTACCGATTTGCGTGAAATTTGGATAAAATCTGAAGGAGTAATATTAGAAAATGTGTTTTACATATGCCGGCCTCCTGGTGGCGCTATAAAGAGCAGATGTGAAAAATTCCAGGCAAAGGTTTTTCCTTGGCCTCTAGGGAGTTGGCATACTAAGTTATCCACAGATCCGTGCAGTTAGAGGTAAAAACACTTTTCTGCCAGTTATAGCGCCACCATGAGGCTGAGTTGAAAATGTTCATGTGGCATTTCTTCCTCGGCCTAGTGGGAATGTGCGTGCACAATTTCACGGAAATCACACGATGTGTTCATGATTTGCAGCATTTTGTTTGAAACTGAGCACTCCTGCTTGCTTTGGAAGCCAATCTTAGCCAATCAGGATGGAGTCTGAGAAATCTGAAAGACCCGTTTCGTTGAATGGCTCTAGAGAGACTGTGTATCAATTTGCGTGATGTTTGGACAAAATCTGTAGGTGTACTGTCCAAAAACTTGTTTTGCACAAAGCGGCCTCCTGGTGGCGCTATAACAGGCCGTTCTGGAAATTTTGGGGCAGAGGTTCATCGTTGGCATCCAGGGAGTGTGTGTGCAAAATTTGGCATCGACCGGGTTAACGGTGCCGGAGATTAGCTGATCACAGACGGACGGACGGACGGACACACGGACACACACACGGACACACGGACGGACGGACGGAGTGCAAAACATACTCTCTCCCCATGCCTTCGGCCTGGTGGAGACAATAATCATTATAAGTGTTATATAGTCGTTTGGGATCAGTGGGCCAATAGTATAAATAGTTTTGCCCACAAATGTAACAATAACAAAACATGAATTTAGTCCATCATCTGAATGATATTCATGCACTTTTTAAAAAAAAATCTCAGCTTTAAAATGTACTAGACCTGTACGCGACCGTCGCCTACTTGAGAACGATGCCATTTTAATTTGAGGTAAAGAGCTGCCTATTGTATTTCTATGTTTTAAATTGTAATAAGTAGTAGTGTTTATTAATATTGTCCTTTTGTTTTATTAGGAGGAGCTCTTTGCCTCTGCTGTTTTTGTCCCTATTTTGCTTATTTGTTTTGTTTATTGTTTGTGCAAACCGGCTGTTTTAATGATTTAACTTAATAGTAGTTCCTCATAATGGTGTAGCCTACATGAAATGAAATGAAATGATTACTATATTTACCCAGGGTATCTGGGCTAAGCTCAAGAACTTGTTTCCAGCCAGGCCCTGCTCATAGAACACATTTCATCGTAGTGGTTCAATGCCTTGTTCAAGGGCACTTCAGCGGTGGTAATTTTAACGTGTCGTGCCGTGTGTGGGCTCTTTGGTGGCGGTTAGACATTTCCCTTCTCTCCCCTCTCCTGTGTCAGGACGTTTAAAACCCCTGCTACCTGGTATAGTATAGCATAGGCCCCTAACTGTCATATTCATAATCCCTTTTCATATTTGACTTTGATATTGATTTTAGTAATGAAGTCACTTTTAACTAAATGGCATTTTGCAACTGATAAATACTTCTAACCTGATATTTATGCTGCCTTGAGTTATAAATAAAACAAAACGATATATTTTGTATAACTGGAAATGCATGTCTCTGCTCCCCTTTATTTCAACCCTGTGGGTATTCATTATGTATCATATATTCTCTGGGTGAAACTCCCAGAGTGGCGTAGTCTGGTGTTCTGTGTCCGGGCCTTAGTGCTCTGGTCACACTGGATGGACATTTTTTTGGCTTGTGAAAATGCAAGGTTTCTTTCCTTTCTCATATAAAGCCCAAAACACACCAGTTGCAACTCCTTTTATGGTCAACCGGTTGCAACTGCCATAGGGTTGCAACTTGCAAGTAGAACATTTTGCAAGACTAGCCTGGTTAAGCACTTCCCCCTTGAATACATTTGTGTGCTTGCAGGCTACCCCAGATACAGCGCAGGCACACGTGAGTTTCCATGCGCGGCCAAAAGCCACTCGTGGCCTTCGTCTCTTCGTGGTTTTTAGACAGCTGGTGGATGGAAATGAAGCTCCACCCATGCGGCAGAATGCCGCGGGGGCAAGCTTTTGTCTGCGCATGGAATCCTAGGTGTGCTTACACCCATAGCCCACCGGTAGGCTATATAAACTCATAAGGAATCTCAACATCTGGACTTACATTTTTGAAGATTCTTTCAGTCTTAGCTTATGCACACATTTGTGTTTTTGTTTTGTAAGAAACATTTCTGTTTTTAGCAGGTAAATATTTTGTAATTATCACTTGGCTGCAGTTAGTGTGAAATCTAATTGATGTTTTCAGCTGTCTAGACGAAACATACTGGTCTGTCTGCTGCATTTTTTTCTTATTTTGCACACAGGCAACTCAACAAGTCTATTAACAATTAATTGATCAGTTCTTCAGAATACTCTTGGAGGCCCAGGTAAGATTTTCCCGCACGGATAACTTATTTTATTCAAGTACAACATGCAGACTACAGTATACAGGGGCCCACTTTGTTTTACTCGTGAAAAGTAAACTTAAAAGTAAAATAGACTGTTGTGATCATATATTATTTAACATCATATTGTGCATTACTTACCAATTACATTTATATGGATTGGATTGATATTTATTTGGATTTATGTTGGATTCTTTCTTTCTTTCTTAGGTAAAATGCCACAGGTGCAAAAAGCCAACCCCTGTCTGAAAAAGTTATTTTATGTCCTCAATAGTCTACTTTTGGTACGTATGTATAAATAATACTATCAGTAGTATACACAGGTATTATGTAAGGTTCAGTGGGCGAGAGACAAGACATGAGCCGAAACTGTGACATTAGTAACTCCACCAAGTTTTTATCAGCAATTGGGTATAGCGTTTGGAGGACTATGAGACAAGACAGTCTGCAGGATCGAATCTGACCGAAAAAACGCTACTTTTAGCCTACTGATGTTTAAGTTAGAAATAGGTTTTAGGCATCATTTTACTGAGTTATATGTCATGTTAGGCCGGGGAGGGTGCTTCATTTTTGTTTAATCACTTGGAGGGCGGACTGGATTTTAATTTTCATTCAGAGGAAGGGTGATGGTATTTTAGATCAGGGCACATACATTTCCTCCAGGTATCCCTACTTAAATTTCGAATAACCTTCTTGAGCAAGATCCCGTCAATGTACAGGGAAGTGTAAAAATGTAACCAGTGGCGGCAATTATTTATTTTCACCCAGAAATGTGGAAACACACATAAATATAGCTACAGAAACAGTAGAAAGCTTTTAAACCAGTTCTGGTTTAGGGTTAGGCTTATAAGAATTGTTCTATATCATTGCTCCCTATCACAAGTGACACATTTATATTTCTTAAAATGTAAGAAAAGGTGATTTTGGGTGTCCTGTCCCTTTTTAGGCCCTACACATTTCGGCTGTTTGAAAGTAGCTTAGTAGCCGATCTACAAGCTCACAATGCGTCGCAATGCGCGCATTGTGAGCTTGTAGATGTGATACTTTTACTCAAGTACATTTTGAATTCCGGACTTAAACTGAGTATTTCTACAGCAGTATTGATACTTTTACTTAAGTGAGTACTTTTTTCCACCACTGCAAATTGATATCCTGACCTAAAATATAGTTGTCACTTGTCTGTTTACTAAATTGCTGTTCAGACTTACTTGTTCATGCCATTTAGACTGTATAGGCCTATCTGAATTGTAAAATCAGTCTGAGTTGTAGATCTTTTGTTCAGATTGCAGGATGCTTGTTGCTTTTACTTGCAATGGTCAACAATCAAGAAGAAGAAGAAGAAGAGGTAATGATTACTGAAGAAGAAGAAGAGGTAATGATTACTGAAGAAGAAGAAGAGGTAATGATTACTGAAGAAGAAGAAGAGGTAATGATTACTGTCTGTCTGTCTGTCTGTCTGTCTGTCTGTCTGTCTGTCTGTCTGTCTGTCTGTCTGTCTGTCTGTCTGTCTGTCTGTCTGTCTGTCCGTCCGTCCTATACTGTACTTTTCCCCCCTTTTTTTTTTACATATTTTATTTCGATTCTTCGAACAGTACAAGACATCAAATGACAGAAAAATAAGCTTAACAACAATAGATTGCATTTTATAACACTTTTCTATGCACTACGACGTGCTTACTCAAAGTGCTTTACAATGGTCCATTCACTCATGCATTGGGAGGTGAAGCTATAGCCTGGCAGCCAGACTCATAGTGAGGATTCACTGACTGGGGAGGAAGCATCAGGGGCCATGCAGACTCATAGTGAGGATTCACTGACTGGGGAGGAAGCATCAGGGGCCATGCAGACTCATAGTGAGGATTCACTGACTGGGGAGGAAGCATCAGGGGCCATGCAGACTCATAGTGAGGATTCACTGACTGGGGAGGAAGCATCAGGGGCCATGCAGACTCATAGTGAGGATTCACTGACATGGGGAGGAAGCATCAGGGGCCATGCAGACTCATAGTGAGGATTCACTGACATGGGGAGGAAGCATCAGGGGCCATGCAGACTCATAGTGAGGATTCACTGACATGGGGAGGAAGCATCAGGGGCCATGCAGACTCATAGTGAGGATTCACTGACGTGGGGGAGGAAGCATCAGGGGCCATGCAGACTCATAGTGAGGATTCACTGACATGGGGAGGAAGCATCAGGGGCCATGCAGACTCATAGCGAGGATTCACTGACGTGGGGGAGGAAGCATCAGGGGCCATGCAGACTCATAGTGAGGATTCACTGACGTGGGGAGGAAGCATCAGTGAATCCTCTGGATGAGTCTGGTACCGCCATGGCTATAAGGTGAAGCAGGGAACAGTCAATGCCAGCATCCTCACCTCCCACATTCACACACCAATGGTGGCAACCACTGGAGGCAAGGTGGGGTTCAGTGTCTTGCCCAAGGACACTTCAACATGTGGACAGGAGAGCCATGCAGGATTCGAACCGCCGACCCACGGGTCATTGGACAACCTGCTCTACCCCCTGAGCCACAGCCGCCCCTATAACAATACATACAAAAGACACAAAAAAGGACACATGGGTTGGATCGATGATATAGTTGGGATTTCTTTGATTTTTTTCCCTCGTGGAATTACTGGGAAAAAATTGCAATTTGTTTTTAATTAATTCAAATTTTAATTAATGTTTTTTCATGTTTTTTATGTATTTATTTTAATGTTGTTTGAAACAGTGTGTTAGATCCAGCTGACTCTCTCTCTGTTGTTGACTCTATCAGTCTGGCGGTATCGAGTGGATCCTTGCTGTGGGCTTAATCATCGTCTCCATTTTGGGGATATTTGGAGCTCGCCGTGAGAACGCTGTTGCCCTGGTTATAGTACGTTATTCTATTCTATTGTCAACTCTATTCTATTGTACTATATCACATAATCAACACCGTTGTAACACCATTGTCTATCCTGTGTAGTTTACGGTAGTGATGATGGTTGGAGCTATCATTCTGTTCATCGGAGGCATCCAGATTGCATCTGAGGTAAGCCCTTTTGTGTGTGTGTGTGTGTGTGTGTGTGTGTGTGTGTGTGTGTGTGTGTGTGTGTGTGTGTGTGTGTGTGTGTGTGTGTGTGTGTGTGTGTGTGTGTGTGTGTGTGTGTGTTTAATGTGTTAAGTGTGGTCCTGTATAGCGCTTTGAGGGCCATGCAAATACATTTGAGAAGAATTGAGACTTTTTTTCATTTTTAGGAGCGGCAGGAGGAAGATGACCATGTAGTCCTGGGAATAACCTTTGGAATAACCTTTGGCTTTTCAGCAGCAGGGGTATGTGTTACAGTATTTCTCAAAGCTATAGTCTCATCATTAACACATACAGTAATAAGCCATCTCTGTGACCTCAAAGACCTTTTCTTAACACCCACATAATAACAGACAGCTGATGTGCATTAAAACTGCAAACATCACTCATTTATATGATTGCCTAAATATGATATATATTGTCTTGGTACAGATCTTAGGTGTGATACTCTCCATGTGCCTACTCCGCCAGATTGGTCCCTGCAGGAAACCTGCACCATCCCTGTCTGACCGGGTAACGGTGCCGAACAATGCTGTTCCCACGACACATGACCCCATGATCAATGCTGTCCCCATGCCATGCTATCCTAGCCTCGCGTAGCGATACTAATATCACTGATCAATGCTGTCCCCATGCCATGCTATCCTAGCCTCGCGTAGCGATACTAATATCACTGCGTAATCTGCCTGAGGCAATATGCATTGCGAACGCAGATGAAGGCTGGCAACGCGAGGCTAATGCTATCCAATCAGCGCCTAGCAGTTAACCCCAAACTACTGGGTCTAACCTTGAAGCCTAAATGTGAACGCTCTATAATCTCCTAGATCTTTAATCCTTATTTTCGTGCTATATTTGCTATATGATTACATCAGACCTCATTTGTCAAATGGCATATATATAATTATATTACAAGTAGGCCTACCTGATATATTTATAATATGTATTAGTCTTGGGATACTGTAAATGCAAATGTATTGCTTTTTTGATTCTGGGATGGTACACACTGTTTGTTCTTTATTATATATATATTTTTTGCAATACCAGCCATCGATGAGTGGAGCTGACTAGCTGATATGACCTCACTTTCCCTTAAGCCCAAACCACACCAAAGGGTCGAGACAGGACTAGACGGTTTATCACTCAAACCGATTCTTCTCAATAAAAGCCACAGGCTACGAAAGCTTTTATTGTAATTCTTCCGGTTTGAGGGAAAGGAAGTTCCAGATGATGGTGAATTCCTGCCTGATGACTACAAAACAATGACTACAACATGACGTAACGATATCATCCGCTCCAAACCGGTTCACACAGCAATTTAGTAACACAACAGACCAGGCTTTTTTCCTCCGAGGTGGAAAGCCTGGTGACGCGAGGTTAGGATGCAAGGAGTTGCATGGCGACCCTTTGGTGTGGTTTCTGCTTTAGTGTGCATTTGGTGTACTAGTTAAACATAATGTGTTTATGTCCATTCACATGTATACAGTTACAGTATGTCCTGATGAAGATCTATTAAGATCTAAACGTTGATTGCACGAGCAGCAATAAACTTTAGAGGAGCTTTTTCTGCATCACCAGTGTGAGACTCATTCTTCTTTTTTCTACTTAAATGCTTATCACACGATTTTTGTAACACATTTTTTTTCACCCAGTGTCAATTGTTTAATGTAATCCTGGGAGCTACACTCCCTCTGCCAACCTGGGGAGAGCAACGGACTGACCTCATGCTTCCTTCCTTCCTATTTTCTGTCTTCTGATTCATGTATTATAATATACAGTATGAATGTCCTGTTGATTATCATGTTCTGTAATCTCGGCTATATTGAAAATGAGGGCCTGCACCTCAACTGTACTAGTTGAAATAAAAGGTTATGACATTATGAATTCACAAAATGTGAAAAGTATTCACAAAAAAAAAATCACTACACACTTAAGGTGGTTGCACACTCGACACAGAGCTGAAAATCCGAAAACTGTACATTAAGCTATATTTAATTTATTGAATTTCATAATGCCTAATAATTCCTTAAAATCTATGTGTGTTGTAATCACTGTAATACAGCTTTAGGTTATTTACAGAGGGAAGGAAACAGTCCCTGGTTGACGGTAAACCATCATCTTGAAAACAGAAGTACATCCTGTGAAATGCTATTATGTACTGGCAGTGACAACATAGTGACCATATACATTACACAAGATGTACTTCTGTTTTTTCAAAAGTTTTCTTTGCAGTTGAGCTATGGCCACCGTATACTATTATTATTCTTTTTTTTCTCCAAAAAGAGAATCGTCAGTTTCAAGTAGAATGCTTCGGTTCTATGTAGCAGGTATCAGTATATATTACAACCAAGACATGGTGTTAATGGTGTTACGGAAGTGACATCCAAGTGTTACGCAGATTTTCCGTCGACTACCTTTTTTTCACTGATGAAAACTAAATGGAAACTAAATGAAAACTAAGACTAACTATACTAACAATTTCATCAACAAATAAAAACGGGACTAAAATGTTAGGAAGAGACTAGTGGACAAGAGATCCACTATAAGTCATTTTACACTACATTACAAAATACATTACATTACATTACATTACAGTCATTTAGCAGACGCTTTTATCCAAAGCGACTTACAATAAGTGTATTCAACATAGGTAGGGAACAAAAACTACTAATCACCAGAAGTCTTTAGTGCATTTTCTGCAAAAACAA
This sequence comes from Electrona antarctica, assembly GCF_951216825.1. Classification (NCBI taxonomy): domain Eukaryota; kingdom Metazoa; phylum Chordata; class Actinopteri; order Myctophiformes; family Myctophidae; genus Electrona; species Electrona antarctica. The sequence goes on along the minus strand of NC_136793.1, from coordinate 12,285,929 downwards.
GCAACCAAGAGTATACCTAGCGCTAAGGTAAAAGTGCAATATATCAGCTACCTATTTCCTTAAACAGATGAGACAAAATAGCTAAATCAAATGAGCATGAGCTAAAACAATTAAGTGTATCGACTAAACAAGATCCAATACACAATACAACAAATAGCCGATCTTCAAGCTCACAGCGCGTCGCGCTGCTTGTAGATCGGCTATTTTCAAGTATAAAATCAGCCATTATGACGGCATCAGGGCCCGCCAAAACACATGTAGATTTAGTCGACTAAAATCTTATGATATTTAGTCGACTGAAACTAGACGAAAAAAGGTAGCCGACGAACATTTCTCGTCATCGTTTCAGTCAATACTGTTATCAGTCGATACATTATCCCCAAAGTCTGCAACTGGTCAGTGCAGACCGCTGAAATTTCAACTAGTTGCACTGGTGTGGACTGGCCTCAACATCCTTCATGAAAACAAAAGTCCATATTGTGTAATGTACTGTATCGGCATTCGGCATAGTCAATATGTTGCCACTGCCAGTAATAGATTACATTTCTATCGAGTTGCTCATTTTAATAACTTTTCCGAAAACCCTAATTTTGTCTGAGCTATGCCCACCATTTTCCAAAGAGAGAGGATCAATAATAAGATAAAACCATCAGTGGAATGCCTCGTTCCAATTTTGAAAAGTGTGTTTAGGCATGGGGTTGTGAATGGAGTGATAACACACAGGAAGCTACCACCGCTGCAATGCTATATCACATAGATGTACATGCATACAACTTTCTAGCACTAGGGGTGTATACGTACGTTCCCAAAAATCAATATGAGAATTATTCTCACCAGATGGTACCGATGGCCCAAATTTGGTCCTAGCTGGCTCACAGACCCATAATGCTGTGTCAGTAGAGGAACACATAGTAACTGAAATAAAACTAGAAAAAGAGTGTGATGTTTGGCAAAATGTTTAGGAGCAATATAAACGCTTGTGTGCGTGTGCGTGTGCGTGTGCGTGTGCGCGTGCTTACATGCGTGCGTGTGTGTGATGTGGCTTGGCCTGTTGTAGCGCCACCATGAGGCTGATTTGAAAACTGTCAAGTGGCATTTCTTCCAAAGCCTAGTGGGAATATGCATGCACAGTTTCACCACAATCGGACGCTGCGTTGAGTAGTTGTGTCGATTTGTACAAAACGGGTACAAAGCGGGCTACTCCTGAAAAGTTTAGAAGCCAATCGTAGCCAATGAGGGTGGATTATGAGAAATCAAACAAACCCGTCTTGATCACATGACTATGGAGAGCATGTGTACCGATTTGCGTGAAATTTGGATAAAATCTGAAGGAGTAATATTAGAAAATGTGTTTTACATATGTCGGCCTCCTGGTGGCGCTATAAAGAGCAGATGTGAAAAATTCCAGGCAAAGGTTTTTCCTTGGCCTCTAGGGAGTTGGCATACTAAGTTATCCACAGATCCGTGCAGTTAGAGGTAAAAACACTTTTCTGCCAGTTATAGCGCCACCATGAGGCTGAGTTGAAAATGTTCATGTGGCATTTCTTCCTCGGCCTAGTGGGAATGTGCGTGCACAATTTCACGGAAATCACACGATGTGTTCATGATTCGCAGCATTTTGTTTGAAACTGAGCACTCCTGCTTGCTTTGGAAGCCAATCTTAGCCAATCAGGATGGAGTCTGAGAAATCTGAAAGACCCGTTTCGTTGAATGGCTCTAGAGAGACTGTGTATCAATTTGCGTGATGTTTGGACAAAATCTGTAGGTGTACTGTCCAAAAACTTGTTTTGCACAAAGTGGCCTCCTGGTGGCGCTATAACAGGCCGTTCTGGAAATTTTGGGGCAGAGGTTCATCGTCCAGGGAGTGTGTGTGCAAAATTTGGCATCGACCGGGTTAACGCTTAACGGTGCCGGAGATTAGCTGATCACAGACGGACGGACGGACGGACACACGGACACACACACGGACACACGGACGGACGGACGGAGTGTAAAACATACTCTCTCCCCATGCCTTCTGCCTGGTGGAGACAATAATGTAGCCAGCCTAATAATGAAAAGGATTGAAACCATACCCAGCAAGCACAGTCAGGACCTGGACAAATTAGTGACGTCTCTTTGGGGCCAAATCAAGTCAAACCAAGACTAGTCACATCTGGCCCAGAATATCACCTGATTTCAACCAACATAAATTCTGCCCACTAAAACGGACGTCCCTGGATGAATCAGAGAGAGTCCGATCAAGGCCAGAATAAGCTATATTATTTCAACTGGTGAAGACGTCTTGGAAATTACGTAAAGATCATCAACTCAATACAACAACTCTTAACTGTGAGTGGACGACACCATAAAGCATTACACTTGTTTACAATAGGGCCCACCATTTTAAATTCATCAAAATCATGACGTAATTTGGCTTGCTGGAGTTAATACTGTAGGTTGATATTAATCCACTGTTTTATACTCTGGTACAGTAGGTGGGGCTATACACCAAAAAACAGAGTTGGCAACCCGCCGTGAAGCTGAAAGAAGAAGAGGAAGTAGGAAGTAGGAGTGACCTCTTTCATAAACACAACAGAGAGCAGCAAAGACAGCAACATGCTGAGACTGTTCAGGAAAGCACATTCTATTTGTCATTCATCATCATGCGTTTACAGACAGACATTAAAAACACATAGCTACAGCACTGTGACTGCGCCATGTGTGTCTGCACTGCAGGTAATATAAACAACAAAGCTTTACTTGTTACACTTTACAAGTGTCCTATTATGATGTAATCTAGCCCCTATGCGTCTCTAAATGTTTTTGATGAATTGAACATGGTGGACCCTATTGGAAACAAGTGTAATGCTTAATTGGGTCGTCCACTCACAGTTAACAGCCTTTGTATTGAGTTTGTGCTTGAAATGTACTGTAATTCTGCAAACTGTTAATACATATTTCAATCAATCAATCAATGAACAGTATTCATATATTTGATTTAATGTACTGTAAAAAAGTCTATAAAAAGACTTAATTGTTACTGGTAAAACTCTAGCTGTGGCCCATCCATAGCCTTAAGGACTTCTCCTTAAGGCTATGGACCAGAGCAGGTTTTGTATACAAATGTACAGTATATTAGTGATTTACTGTTGTTGTCAGGACAGTTTTCTCTATACATGTAAATAATGCCACAATAGACATGTTACAAACTGTACAAGTTTAACAAAAGTATTGGCTTTAAGACTTACTGGAGCAAATGGAAATTGGTACTCCTGCAGAATGTTCAATTATAATCAGGTTATTGGTATTTAGTAATATATTAAAGTGTTTATCACTTAAATGCTGATTTTAATTACGACGACGTGTGCAGCTGCATAGATTAACCCATAACAATATACAGTGCCGACTGCCGAGTGGAGTAAATATAATGGAGTAAAAAGTATAGATGTAGTGGAGTAGCAGTATAAACCATTAATCCTGTTTATTCTGCTGATTAATGTGCTGTTATTGATTTTATTGTTTGGTTGGGTGATATCTGCAAAGCACTTTATAACTTTGTCATTATCATTTAATTAATCAATGGAAATGCTCATTAAAGTAAAAGAAAGAAAGAAAGACATTGGAGTAAATGTACTTCGTTACTTTCCACCACTACTACATTTGGTTAACATTAATTCACTGTTTCTCAACATGAGGCCCGGGGACCTCACCACCAGGGGTCCAAATAGACCCCTACGGGTCCATTTGGTTCCACTTGTACACTCTCAGAGACTAGTTATTGTCTCCACCAGGCCGAAGGCATGGGGAGAGAGTATGTTTTGCACTCCGTCCGTGTGTGTGTGTGTCCGTCCTTCCGTCCGTCTGTTACCAGCTAATCTCCGGCACCGTTAACCCGGTTGATGCCAAACTTTTCACACACACTCCCTGGATGCCAACGATGAACCTCTGCCCCACATTTTCTAGAACGGCCTGTTATAGCGCCACCATGAGGCAGCTTTTCACATTTTTTACCTAAAACTGCACCGATCTGCGTGAAACGTTGCATGCACACTCCCTAGAGGCCAAGGACAAACCTTTCCGCATCTGCCTTTTATAGCGCCACCAGGAGGCCGACTTTTGTAAAACACATTTTTTGATATTACTCCTCCAGATTCTGTCCAAAAATCTCACAAATCGTTACACAGTATCTCTATGGTCATGTGCTCAAGTCGGATCTGTCCGATATTTCATATTCCATCCTAATTGGCTATAATTGGCTTTCACAGTTTGCAAGATTGCCCCGTTTTGGACAAAAGCCTCAAATCATGAACGCAGCATGCAATTTACGTGAAATCTTTCACACAATTTCTTACTAGGCTGAGGAATATATCCCACCCTTTTCACATTGGCCTGTTATAGCGCCACCAACAGGTTGATTTTTGCAAAACACATTTTTGGAACAAAATGCCTCAAATCATCCAATTGCCATCAAAGGCGTATGAAGAAATGGCACCCTTTTCACATTGGCCTATTATAGCGCCACCAGGAGGCCACAACCCGACCTGCCCTGGTGGAGACCTGTGCCCCGAGGGGCACTTTTTCTAGTTAACCCATGTAGACCTTGAGGCTGATTTTACAAACCACCTTCAAAATGACAAAAAAAACAGGTTAGTTGCGGCCATAATGTACTGTACACTCTCAGAGTTACATTAACACTGAAGATGTTACAAATTACAATATAGATTGGGGTCCCAGTGATGATAGAGAGAGAGAGAGAGAGAGAGAGAGAGAGAGAGAGAGAGAGAGAGAGAGAGAGAGAGATTGTATCAAACTGGGCATCTTTGAAATGAATTGGGTTGAGGATGACTTGTATTAAACTCTAAACTCCTCTTTCATGACAGCGGCACGTGTGCTTCTCACGTGTCAGAGTTCGTCGTTGGACGTCCTGGAGCTCTGCAGTGAGTCTGTCTGTCTGTCTGTCTGTCTGTCCGTCCGTCCGTTCCATAAGAGGGCCGGCCGGCCGGCCCTCTTATGGAACGGAAACAGAGAATCGATGAACAGAATCGGAATTGATTAAATCATATGAGAATGAAATGCCACCATTTTGGCAGAGCAGATTGTGTGCACAATCTGCACATCTCTTGCATGTATTTAGGCCAGGTGCTGGATGTCAAGGCATCAAGGCACGCATTTTTGCCATTAATAAAGTAAGTCTCGTTCGAGCTCTAGAAACTAGAAACTTCAACCCTAGTATTCTATTCCACAAACATACCATGTGCACACTCCACCAGCCAGGGTTGGCTAGTATGAATAAGGCATAACAGTGTGTTGTGTATGTAATTGGCAGGGGTGTGAGAGCAGATTTGGAGATTTACAGAAGAACAACATTCACCTCACATCACCATCGTTGACAGAACGCGTCCCAGTCGTCAAAAGGTATCAATATTCATGGGTTTAACCACATGATCCATTTAAACCAGTGTTGATTTCCTCGACTAAGACTCGGAAGACTACAGTATAACGAACCAACTATATTCTTAAACTAAACAAAGACTAAATAAAAACTAAGCTTTGATGACTTAAGACTAAATATACCGACAATTTCGTCAAAAAGTAAATACCAGACTAAAATGTTATTCAGCCAGGGGCTAGTGGAGAAGATATCCAGTAGAACTGAAAGACAAGTCATTTTATGTTTTGGGCTTTGGGTGACACGTTGTGAGCTTGTAGATCGGCTATTTTCAGCATGCAACCAATTGTAAAATCAGCCAGTCCGACGCCATCAGGCACGCCAAAAATAGTTTTTTTGTCAAAAAATAGACTAAAACTAAAACATTTCAGATGACTACAGTTGACTACAGCTCATAGCGCGCCACCGAGTGGCGCGCTACGAGCTTGTAGGTCTGCTATTTTTGAAAAATCGAAGAACGACAGACATAGAAACATAGCTTTTTCAGAAAACTGTCTTTAGAAGACATTTATAGAATCGTTCCCAGGTCAAAATGGCATAAACATGGACAAATCTATCTTCTGTTTGTTGCCCGTGGTTACAATATGTGGATGTAGCCAGTGCCCATTGGAAATGAATGGCTAGAAGGTCCTGGGTTCGCTTCCCGCTGGGGAAGCTGTGGGCCCCGGGGGGCGTGTTCTCTCCTCCGCGTCATCAGTGCCCATACCCGAGGCGGGGTTGGCTAAAGGGCCTTTCTGTGTGGAGTTTGCATGTTCTCTCCGTGTCCCCTAGGGTAGGTTAACCTGACTCCGCCATATGGGGCAGCAGAGAGTACACTGGGTTCCCCCCTCCTGCTCCCATCTGGGAACTCTCAGGCAGACTTGATGCCTGGCCACAAAACGGCCTGGCCAATCAGCAGCAGCTTCTAGCAGCTTCTAGCAGCAGCTTCTAGCTTCTAGCTGCTGCTGATTGGCCAGGCCGTTTTGTGGCCGGGCATCAAGTCTGCCTGAGAGTTCCCAGATGGGAGCAGGAGGGGGGAACCCAGTGTACTCTCTGCTGCCCCATCTGGTGGAGTCAGGTTAAGGGTAGGTACCCTCACAAAAACATGCAGTAATCCTGGTCTCTAATCTACTTCCCCCTGGCCAGCTGGGGCGCCTGATGGAGGGGAAAGGAACTGGTCGGAATAACGTGTTCCTTCCACGCGCTATGTCCAGCCGGGGAAACTCCCCCGAATTCTGGTGCAGATCAAACAAACACATTTTAATTCACCCAAATTTGCTTCAAAGCACACCAGAGGGCGGATTAAGCATTACCGCAGGTGTGAATGAATGCAATCGTTGCATTAAATATCGGGGATGAACCAAAGAATGTGAACACACCGTCTTTTTACCCATTCTGGGCGGGAACCCCTTTTGGTGTTTTACCCCCTCAGGCCGGGAACCCATTTTGGTGTTCTGTACAGTATGTACAGTAATCAAAAATTACAAAGATTTGATGCTGCTATATAAATATTTGAAGTTTTTCATAAAACTAAAAAGGTCAGGATTTAGAAGGATTTTTAGAAACGGCCTCAGGCCTAAATGGGTGAACGCGTATGCTGGCACTGGGAACTATGGTTTATGCTAACAGCTAGCGGTAGAGATAGAGTTAACCTAACCTTTATGTATGTAGGCTAGCCGCTACTTTACAAAACAAGTTAGTAACGTTGTATTGTACACACACACACACACACACACACACACACACACACACACACACACACACACACACACACACACACACACACACACACACACACACACACACACACACACACACACTTTATGCCCTCAAAAGGCCAAATTGTGGCCTTGCCCCTACAATGATGAAATTCTAGGCCTACTGGAATAAAAGTACTTAGTTAACCTTCCACCATTGTTCCACAGTGAGCTGTCTGAAGCTGTGTATGAGAAGCTGGTAAATGAAACTCTAGACGACCTGACGGACTACTTTGAGGACCTGATGGAGCAGCCCTTCTCTTCAGCAGACATGGATGTTCTCTTCTCTGTAAGTCTCTCTGCTCTCACACCCAACCTGCAGCCAGAATTAGTGTTGATTTCGATGACTAAAAATGTTTGACTATTGACAATTTCCTCAACACATAAAAACTAGACTAAAATGTTAAGGAGGGACTAGTGGAGAAGAGTTCCAGTAGAACTAAAACAAGTCATTTTATGCTTGGTTGCATGCTGAAAATAGCTTGTGAGCTTGTAGTTCGGCTATTTTCAGCAATCAAAACAATAGTCAACTAAATAAACTGTAGATTTAGTCAACTAAAATCTTATGGTATTTAGTTGACTAAAATGTGACTAAAACTAAATGAAAATGTATTCAAAAGACTATGACTAAAAGTGAATTCAAAAGACTGACTAAAACTAAATCCAAATTTGCTGTCAAAAACAACACTGGCCAGAATAGTCACCCAATAATACACAATAGTGGTTGGTTGCAGTGAATGTCCCTCTCCACTTGGCGGAGCTGTTTACTTACTTATCAAGGGAACATTCTCTGAAGCAAAACCCATTCACGTGGAATTGAACTGGATGTCCAGAGAGAGGATTTTTAGAATCAGGTTTATGTATAATGCCTGCTCGTGTTTACTGTAAAACCACTGTACAGCATTTCAGCAATGAGCTGTGTTGATCTTCATCTTTTAGTTGATGCTTTTAACCTAAAACAACAAAAGGTACATTTTGAATTGTATTTATATGTTTCAATGTTCAATGCCACAATTCAATCCCTTATTGCAATTAGTTGTATGAGCAAATCATCAGTCATAATCTAAAATGCCATGATCCTGCACAGGAGTATTTCCCTCAAATGCCCTAGTGCCGGCGTCGTGCATTACGGATGGTACTTCTAGGCTGTGGCAGTTTGTGTTGTGTTGTGTTGCTGCTCCCTCCAGCTGTCACATTGATTTCTGGCCCAGTTCAGCCGACACGATTAAGACGTTCGTTGGAGTGGTGGCAGGCTGGGCTGGTAGCCTGCAAGGCTGGGCGGATCGGCTGGCTGGCTGGCTGGCTGGCAAACAAAACGGCACAATTCAATCTGAAATACTGCACGCATGCACACGCGTACACACACACACACGCACACGCACACAGTGCGTTCTCTCATCCACCCTGACCCATAAGTTAAAAGGATTATTGTTTTGTGGCAGACATCATGGAAGGACGGGGAGGAAGAAGGACCGCTCAATGCAGCTGCTTTTCATCCATGTCTTCAAACACGGCAAAATAACCTGCCCTTTTTAGTTCAATTAACATTCGGATTCTGCTGTGTTAACTACTGAACATATCACTGGGAAAGAGAGAGAGAGAGGGAAAAAAAGAAGGCATTAAAAAAGAGACAACCTGGTATCTACATATTTACACATAGTGTATCCATCCAGACATTACGTGCATGAGGTTTTAGATATTTGGGTGCACGAGCAGCTTCTTATTCGTATTCTTACAGTATGTCATGTCCTAGAATGAGCGAATACGGGAAGGCGATCAACGTCACGTGATTCTTTGTTTGACCCCGCAAAAACCTGACCCCGCAACCTGAAACCTGACCCCGCAAAAACCTGGACGTGTATCTCAAAGTATATGATTATGATTATTGGCAGAATCGCACAAAGTCAACGTTTAGAATCGTTGGTTGTTGCGATTACCCGCAGTGGCAGTACAATATTTCACCATAATGTTGCGCTATGACGACAAAAAAAACAAACAAACATAAAATTTAACAATGTCTATACGTTCCCTAATGCAATTCCAATGGTAAGCTGTGTTGTTTTCACCCCTCGAAGGAATGGCGATTTCATCCACGCCCCGAAATACCCGTATGTGTGTCGCAACGAATATACCGTTAATGACATAGACATTAACCCATTTAGACCGAGAGAGAGGCCGATTAAAAAAATAAATGGCGTCTAAATCAGTTTTCTGAAAAACCTGTTTCTATGTAATTAGTTCTCAACCTTTTCCATGTCAAGGACCCCCATAATTATCTGTATTTGGCCACGGACCCCCATCAGAAAATATGTTGTTCCAGGCACCCCCAGAAGCAAAGAGTTAAAAACGTTCGTTGTGAAAGAATATATATTCAAAGATTTGCGCCTCATTTTCATGATTTTTCAAAAATCACAGAGTGCCGTGCTACAGGCTTGTAGATCCGCTATTTTTCAATAGCGGATCTAGTTAGTTAGTTACTTTATTGACACAAATGTATAAAACATTGGGTCCAAACAATAATAAAAAACCCATGAATCAAAAACTTTAAGAGGTACAATACATTAAAATATACATTAAATTATACAATACACAATACAGAATCCCTTTACAACAGGAGCTTTCTATTGCTCCACAAGTGACAGGCAGGCATGTTGCATACGCAAAGTCTCTCTGTTACAGTCTCTCTGTACATAATGCTTATGTAAAAACACCAAAAGGGGTTCCCGTCCAGAATGGGTTAAAGTGCAAGAAGAACGGTGTGAAATCCTGTTGTTGGCTTGGGCGATTTGTTACCTCACCGTGAGCCGGGAAGAGCTCCTGCACAATTCATGAGTGCCACGTCCTTGCCTTGCGGCGGCATAAAGATTGATTCCTGCGCTCCCAGTCAGTGCTCTCGGGCCATCTCTTGGTCCCGGCAGCTACAGTAGCGGTGTGTTTGCACTGTATACTATACTCAGTGGTGGAAAGTAACTAAGTACTTTTACTTAAGTACTGTACTTAAGTACAATTTTGAGATATTTGTACTTCACTTGAGTATTTCCAATTGACAGTACTTTTACTTCTATTCCACTACATCTCGGAGCCAACATTTGTACTTTTACTTCACTACAATTATTTGAAAACGTAGAGTTACTAGTTACTTTGGCGATTTAAAATTTGATTAGAAAACATACATTAACCACTTCAACCCTATACATTTCGCCCATTTGAAAATAGCCGATCTACAAGCTCTCAATGCGTCGCAACGCGATGCATTGAGAGCTTGTAGATCAGCTATTTTCAATAGATTTTCTACACATTTTGAACTTGTGAAATGGGACATTCTGCAATATGAATACTTTTACTTTTAGTACTTTAAGTACATTTTGATGCCGATACTTTTGAACTTTTACTCAAGTACATTTTCAATTCCGTACTTTTACTTGTAACGAAGTAGTTCTAAATTGCAGTATTGGTACTTTTACTTAAGTAAAACAATTGAGTACTTTTTCCACCACTGAGTAGCGGTGTGTTTGCACTGTATACTATACTGTACATGCAGTACTGTAGGTGTTGCCCTTTCTGAACCCACGGCTGACTTTTATTGGCTGGCTGGAAGGCTTTTGTCCTTGAGCAGCGGCGTGTGTCTCTCTGTCAAGGTTGAATCCTTCCGTTTCTCTCTTCTCTGGGCCACAGTAAATCGCTCTGCCGTGGCTGTTGAGGCCTGGCTTAAAGGAGTAGTTCACCCAAAAGAAAATGACTTCTTTTCTATCAATCACACACCCCCATTCATAACGCCTTGAAGTTGAATTTGTGGAGATTTTTTTGTATTTATTTTGACTCGCATTCCTATCCTAAGCCAATAGTTTGATGAATAATTTAAAGACATCATTTGAGACTTGCAGGCATTGTACAGATCTACGCCGGTCAAACAAATCTCCATGAATTCAAGGCTTCTTGGGGTGTGTAATTGATAGAACTTACAGGCCTACTGCTGTTATAAAAAATGAAATAAAAATAAAATAGGCCTACTTACTTAAGACCCTGAAAACTGTATACTAGAGCCGCACGCACGCACGCACGCACGCACGCTCACACAGTGAATAACAAGTAGGTGCCATGAGCGGTCAAGGCTGAGCTGTGTTGTCCAGATGACAGACTGACAGGTTGACACAGACGCTGCGTCTGCACATGGCCCTAGTGCTGGTGGGGTTTGTGGTCATACAAACCAAACTGCTGCCACACTGACACATCGGACATTTATTTATATACTTTTTGATCTGTAATCATGCAGCCTATGTGTCCTCATTTATTATCCGTTGTAAAATTACATTGAGTCATATATTGAGTTTTAAATTATTATACCATCAAATTGTTTTTTTATTTGTTTGCTTATAAGTTAAACGTTCTCTACGATTTTCAAATGGATTTCAAGATTTGTTTTTTGCCCTTTTCCCACAAAATCAGGATTGGCATTGTATCCCAAAATCTGCCTTCGGATGGACCAATCACAGGCTACTTTTTAGAGACAAACTGACCAATCAGTCATCATAATACTTTGGTTCCCGTCATTGTATATTTGCATATACAGTATGTGAACTATGTTCTCTGTATTTATTTATCCATACTAACTATCAGGAGCCTGGCCTGTAATTATTACATAATTGCCTAGTCACAATTATTTGAGATAATCACAATTATCTTTGCATAATCGTTTCCGTGCTCATACTAGGCATGTAATTATCGTAAATCCATTCAAAACAATTCAAACTGGTGACAATTTAACTTGATTTAATAATACATGTATCGCAATGGAGAAGAAAATGCAGGATCTTTGTAGGAGAATGTTCACCCATTTGCTACTGTATTGAAAAGAGAATAAGAGAAAACACAGTGTTGCAATAAAAAATAAAGGAGAAGAACCAAATGGATTTGAGTCATTTGTCTCGAAATAATTTTGTTGACAAATCGGATCGTGAATCTAGTATCGTGATTCGAATCGTAACGTGAGTTGGGTGAAACATCTTTAAAAAAATGGCAGGAATATCGGCTATTTCCACTATTTTTACATTTTTTTTAACTATAAAACGATGAAATATGTTGTCAATAATTTCTTTCTGTATATTTATTTGTGGTTATTATACTATAACTGTTATTATAGTTATTTCTCATATTCTGCCCTGTGCAATATTTGAGTAAGAAGCCTAAAAGGCAAATGACAATTAAAAGTATGTTTAAAACCCATTTTGGGCGGGAACTCCTTTTGGTGTTTATAGCATTATGTTATACTTTAGCTATTGAAAAATAGCAGAAAATATTTTTGAAAAATCGTGAAAATGTGGCGCAAAACTTTGAATATATTTTCTTTCACAGCGAACGTTTTTAACTCAAATCTTTGCTTCTGGGGGGGGGGGGTCCCTGGAATAACATATTTTCAGATGGGGGTCGGTGGCCAATTGCATAGCTTTTTGGGGGTCCTTGACATGAAAATGTTTGAAAACCACTGATATAGAAACAGGGGTTTTCAGAAAACTGTCGTGATTTAGAAGACATTTGTAGAATCGACGTCAGGTCTGAATGGGTTAAATGTTAAATGTTGTAATTGCGACAGCCCATTACAACGCAGCAGTGTTACAGTGTGATTGATACTAATGCATTAACGCGTCGCCTCTGGGGGCAGTTAGGGGTTAAGTGTGTTGCTCAGGGACACTTTGACACGGATCAGGGCGGGGAAGTGAACCAGGGACCTTCTGTTCCGCCCCCCTGGCTATGGCCCCAGCTGTGGGACACTGGTAATTGATTTGAACAAGTGTTTGTCAGGGGACTTTGGAATGCAGATCGCCAGTCACTCTGCCATAGTTAATCAATTGTGTGTGTGTGTGTGTGCGTGTGCGTGTGCGTGTGCGTGTGTGTGTGTGTGTGTGTGTGTGTGTGTGTGTGTGTGCGTGTGCGTGTGCCGTGCGTACAGTATCAGTAAAGTCCTCATGTGAAAAATGGACCCTTTTCGGGTGTTAAATTAACAATCCAGATTTGTGTGTGTGTGATGAATGGCAGGCACCCTGTCAACATTTGATTTCCTATGGGATCTGCCCCACCGAAAAATCCAATATATCCCACCCTCTCTGTCTGTCTCTCCCTCACTCCCCTTCCCTCCCCCCACCCCTCTCTCAAACCCTCACCGAGGTTCATAAATATATAACGTGTGTGTTGTTGTGCACTTGGCAGCCAAGGTCCTTTCTTTTGTCTTCTTCTTTTGCCAACCTGACATCAGAGAGCATCATTAAGCGGTGAAAATAAAGTGGTTAAAATAACTGATTTACCCCCCCCCCCCCCCTCTTCTCTCTCTCTCTCTCTCTCTTTGTGTAGAGTGGCGTTTTGACAGTGAAGGTGGGGGGTGGTCACGGGACGTATGTCATTAACAAGCAGACCCCCAACAAACAGATCTGGCTCTCTTCTCCAACAAGGTAACTGATTCCAAAAGGAATTGTCACACATCCCACTGGTTGCTGGTGCAGCACTAAATGTAGTAAACGTATCATAGAAATGATGCAGTGTTGCATGTCGTCTCGTCTTGTCGCACGTGATTCTACTTGCTCGATCCCAATTAGCTAAACGTTTCAGTGGCTATTACGTTAACCCATTAAAATCGGGAAAGGATCTGTGTTATGTTTGATTTCAGCTATAGCACTTTAGTTCTCAAAGCTGGCTTAAGTTGGCTATTCACAGTGCGTCACATCTTTGAATAATTAATCTCTTTTTTTAAAGCAATGCTTTATATATAAAGACGCATACACACACACATTATTATAATAATTTTTTTTTAAGATATTTCTTTGGCTTTTAGCTTTTATTATAGTAGACTGACAGGAAATGGGGAGTGACACGCAGCAAAGGTCGTCGGTATCGGGACTCGAACCCGCGACATGCTGTCAGGCTGCCTAGGTGCCCGGACCGCTACCCTAGCCGCCCGGGCCCAAATACATAAAATCTTGGGGGTCATTGGCATGAAAAGGGTTGAGCACCACTGATATAGCAACGTAAAAGGGTTGAGCACCACTGATATAGCAACGTAATCAGACAACAGTTTAGCATTTGTAGAATCGACCCCAGGTCTTAATTAACCCATTTTGGGGCGGGAACCCCTTTTGGTGTTAGCATTATGTTATGCTTTAGCTATTGAAAAATAGCAGATCTACAAGCTCGTAGCGCGCCACTCGGTGGCGCGCTACGAGCTTGTAGATCTGCTATTTTTGAAAAATCGAAGAACCACTGACATGGAAACATAGCTTTTTCAGAAAACTGTCAGGATGTAGAAGACATTTTTAGAATCTGATCTCAGGTCAAAATTGGTTAACACAATGAGCGGCTGGATTTCTTTCAAAATAGGAGCTCGGGATGCCGGGCAGTTATGGCAGCCTTTACTATGAAAGCCCCACCCCCCCACCCTTCCGTTCCGTACAAAAACCGGGATGCATAATGTTGCTTGCGTACCTCGCAATGATTACGATAAAGTCTCTCTAGAAGCATTAATATTCTAAATGAGAGGCATGTTGAAGTCAGAAATGACGGACGGAACTAAGTATGCCCATCTGGTCAAAACCATGGAGAGCTCCCCAGATTAGGAGAGAGGAGCCATTCTTTCTGAGCCGTAAACAAGGAAGTGAACGGCAGCGCGCATGCGTGAAACAGCAAGGAGTATGTGCAAGGAGTAAGGAGAGGCCAACCCCCAAAAAAGAGAGAAAAATCTGAATTTTTATTTTTTGTTTGATGTCGATGAAAAAGCACTAGGACGTGTGTACACGTCCTGTGGATCCACCGTTAATGGGTTAACCAATCTGAGAGCAGAGTTTTGTACGTAAAAGTAAGAAGACCTGCTAAAATGATGATAACATCAGTTTAAAGGAGCATTCAGTGATTTGGGTGATTTGGAAAAAAAACCCGGTCCACCCGGTAACAAGATGTGCACATGCACACGCTCTACAGTGGGGGAAGTACAACAGACCAACAGCACATGCACCAAGGCCCGCCCCACTCGATCATGATTGGAGGAAGGCCCCTCTCATCCTGATTGGATGAAGGCTTTGCCACCCAAAGCCCAAACCGAAACTAGGGTTTTTTGACCCCAGGGGTTAACTGGGGACAGGGAGGAACTCCTTATATGGTCAGCACACTTTATAGTAGGGAGGATTATCCAAAAAATAAGAAAAAATAAGTGATATTTGAATTAAGTGAAATCACTGAATGCTCCTTTAAAGAGCTACTCCAACAGAGTCACCAAAATTAATACAGCACGTCGTATCGCAGAGAAACTGGGTTGCACTAAGTTCTCTCTCTGTCTCTCTCTCTCTCACACACACACACACACACACACACACACACACACACTCACACACACACACACACACACACACACACACACACACACACACACACACACACACACACACACACACACACACACACAAAATAGAGCGAGTAAATGGGAGAAAGGAAAGGAGAGCTATTTTTAACAGGAGAATACAATATAATATAACAGGTTTGAGGTTGAAGTGCTATGAAAACGATCTCTGCCCGTTGCCGTGATGCGTCTGTCACCGTCTGCCACCCTTCTGTGACCCCCAGGGTTCCTTGAGACGCTGCACAGCCCCGTTTCCCAAACACAGGGTCAGGACCCATTTGTGGGTCGCGGACACATTTTCATGGGTTTCCTACATTTTCTTTTTAATTTTATTTCATTTCAAAACATTATTTCACAAAAAGCACAATTTTCTATGAATTTAAAAACTAAATTCAAATATTTATTCATGAAGAAATCAAAGAAAATCTAAGAAATTCCATAAAGTAGTGAAAATAAATATATCTATTAGGGATGTCCCGATACACTTTTTTCGTTTCCTATCCGATCCCGATACCCGAGTAAATGTACTTTGTTACTTTACATTGCTGATGAAGGTGTGTGTGTGTTTGTGTGTGCGTGCGTGCGTGCATGCGTGCACAGCGGTCCAAAGCGCTACGACTGGACGGGGCAGCGATGGGTGTACGCCCACAGCGGTGTCTGCCTCCACCAGCTGCTCTCTGACGAGTTCTCCACCATCTTTAACCAACGCGTGGATCTGTCCAAGCTGGCTCACTCCTGATATATCACCACAACCTCTTATCTCTTATCCTTTTTCCTCCTTTTTTAGTAAGTTAATGCCCTACTTCATCATACTACAGTGTCACGCAAATGTATAGCTGGGAGGGAATTCGTGAAAATCGTGCACTTGGTGACCTGTTTTAGTTGGGCAATTGCAATTTATCCAATATTAGATAAGTCAGATTGAAACCCCAAATAATTTATAGAATACATGTTTCTATGGATTCTGTTACTATTGTTTTGCTATTATTGGTATGCTAAATAACATACTAAACATTTAGTAAAATCTAAGTTCTGGAAAGGCATCAACTCGTTTCAGATAGTTTTTGAAAACCTTATGGCCATACCTAATACCATGCCAAAAATCTAAAACGTGTCACCCAAGTGCACAATCTTGATGATTTTGGCCGAACTCCCTCCCTGCTAGTAGAAAACAAACAAAATGGCTCGCGACACGTTTTGAGCTTGTAGATCAGCTATTTTTTTTAACACAGAACTACAACAAACATGGCGCACCACCTGCTTCAAATAACTTTAATTTTGCCTTTGTCTCTTGTCAGACAGTGGCCCTCTCAAACAACAGGGTCTAAAATTGTATCCTTTCTGGGGGACCACCAAGAGGTTCCAAATGGACGCTTACGGTCCATTTGTACACTCTCCGAGTAAAATGAACACGGAATCCTGCTGTGTTAATTGGGGTCCCAAAGAATATAAAAAAGAAAATGCTTCCATTTGTACACTCTCAGAGTTACAGACCTCGTAAGGGTCCATTTGGACCGCTGGTGGACCCCGGGCCAGACGTTGAGAAACAGTGTGCTACAGTATTTATGTGGTTTAAAATTGGAACTTGTCATGTGCATGTACAGTACTCTACCACTACTGCTTTGTCAAAATGTGAAAATAAAGAATGTGTTTATTGTTTAATGATGGATCACTTCCTACAGGGATTGATTGATTGATTAGATTGACCATTACATTGGACTGACCACATCAGCAAGTGTTTCGGCCCACATTGGTATATTTCATCCAGTCAATAGAGAGAACACTTACTGTATATAAGTGAAATTGGAAACAAAATAATTGGAATGGGAACACTATAAAATTGTGTTAATTAAACCAAGATCAATTATATTACATTGCCTTAGACTTGGGATTTGACTGTGCGAGTTTTTCTTTTTTTTCTTTTATTAATCTGCAACCCATTTTTTTCACCCAGTGTCAATTATCTAATGTGTAATCCTGTGCGCTTACACCTTCTCTGCCAACCTGGGGAGGGCAGCGGACTGACCTCATGCTTCCTTCTATGCATGAGGAGTCCAAGCTGCTTCTTTTCACCTGACAGTGGGGAATTTCTCCGGTTGGACGTAGCACGTGGAAGGAACACGTTATTTCCCCGGTTGGACGTAGCGCGTGGAAGGAACACGTTATTCCGACCAGTTCCTTTCCCCTCTATCAGGCACGTTGACCTGCTATGTTTTAAAAACGTGAAAACATTTTAAATATTTGGGAAATATTTTAACAACATGACTGGCACAAACCGGAGAAAATGTGAACTATTTGTGTTAACATTTTAACAACATGAGTTGGCACAACATATTTTCAAATGGCGATCTGTGGCCAAATACATGATAATTAGGGGTCAGGGGTCAATTTAGGGGTCATTGACAAAAAAAAAGTTTGAGAACCACTGCACTAACCTACAAATATATCAACTAACATGGGCATAGTACTGGCTGTCAATGTAATCTCTCAAGAACAGATTCCCAGCTGCGCTACTGAATCTGTCGGCAGGGCATTCAGAACGTGTATACATTGTTGTTGTTGGTGGGAATGAAAACATACGGTAGGCGCCCCATCGGAATAGGAGGGCCTAAGGCTGAGCAAAAGGCTATTCTGCTATTTTGGCGCTGCCGCCAGAGGCAAATTAAAAGGCAAACGGGGTGCTGTTTTTTTCCGCTGATGCTGATGGGTTCTTAGCAGATTGCTGTAAAGTTGTTAGAAGTCAACTAATTGTCCATGGTTAGCTGAGTGAGTCGAGTTGTACTAATTCTCAACCTGTCACACAAGATCCACTAAACGTTTTACGTGTTCGCCACAACAGCAGGCATGTTTAGGCCTGTCACAATTATTACACTAATTGCAATTATTTGCGATAATTGCAATTATTTTTCCATAATCATCAGTCGTTTCCATGTTAAAAAATGTCGATACATTTTGAATTTCTTTTTCAAAAATATTATTATTAAATAAATTAAAAAGTGATTTGTTTGTATTATGTAAGTTATTTGTCATCTACCCTGTGCAATTTAATTGCAAAGCCTAATAGGCAAACAGAAATACAAATTGTAACGTTCCAATGTTCAGTGCAAAAAGCACAATGACGTTGTCTTTGATCACAATTAATTGTCAACTCAAATTTGTGATCATGACAGGCCTAGGCCTATGTTACCATGGGAACCACATGATGTGTGCTCTGTCTGCATGGACACCTTTAGCCTGCGTTGTAGCATGTGTTCATCCGCGCTCGCGCGCACACACACACACACACACACACACACACACACACACACACACACACACTCTTGTCTCTGCCGTCTCTTTGAGTGTGAAAGAGTCACCTCTCACGGTAGTGGAAAGTAACTAGTTACTAGTATGAAACAATATGTCTTAATTTGTTAATGCATGTCTTGTTTTTTTAATAATGTAATTTACAAAGTAATGTGCAACTGTAGTGGAGTAAAAAACTGCATTTGATGTAATGCCTCTGAGGCAGGAGAGTTGAAGTATTGGAAAATGGAAATACAACTAAAGCAAAAGTACCTCGAAAAGGGTAAATGTACTTATCATTTTTCAGCACTGCATAATAAAATGCCCCGCCCCTTTCTCTCTTTCTCACACACACACACACACACACACACACACATACACTGCCATCTCTTTGAGTGTGAAAGAATCACCTCTCAACACAACACACACACGAGCATGCAGCCCGTCAACGCAGCTGAAGGTAGTTAGGAGTGAGTTGTCATTTATCATCCAGTGAGCGTGGAGTACAGCCAGGCACACGCACACGCACATGCGCGCACACACACACACTGCCCGGAACGGGAAGGTGAACGCTAACGTCAGCACAAAGGTGAAGGACACTGCACTAACCTGGAGGCAACCGTTGCTTTAAGATCCCTCAGCATCCATCCATGTTCTGTGGGAGCATTAGACAGAAATAGATGTACGTGATCTTGTAGATCGGCTATTTTTGGCAAAGCCAAAAGTGTAGTAGACAGATTTTTCATACAGAGCCAGCTCAGGTCCACTTCTAGTCTTTTTTTTTTTTTTAGTTACCGTACGTTTAAAGAGATAGGCTAGTTCACTCCAATTTCTTTCCCTTTCTGTCGACTACTCACTCCATGGAGAGAATTCATGGATATATATATTTTTGTTTTTGTTGCATTCCCAAGCCAATAATTGAAATAAATGGCAATACACCAGCAGTGGTTCCCTATGAAGACACAAAGATTCTCCTTTCTGGCTCCATAGGGAAACACTGCTGGTCATCAAATTATTGCTGTGCGTGCGATGCGTGTGTGTGTTTGGGTGGGGTGGGAGCATCTGTTGACTGCCTGCTTATTGATTGTAGTCTGAAAGATCTGGTAAACAGGACTGGCTGTCACACACACACACACACACACCACGGGTCATTTACAGCAGGGGTTCTCAACGTTTTTGGCCGGGGACCCCCGGAAATGCTTTGGCAATGTCTCGGGACCCCTGCCCCGCCCCCTCCCGCCTCCCGAAATTGACTGCTACAATAACCTTAAACCATTTTGGGCGGGAACCCATTTTGGTGTTTTAAGCATTGTTATAATTTAGCTATTGAAAAATAGCAGATCTACAAGCTTTTTTTTTTTTGAAAATAATTTGGGGACCCCCTAAAATAATTTGGCGACCCCCCGAGGGGTCGCGACCCACAGGTTGAGAACCCCTGATTTACAGCAGCCATACCAGTTTGTCTGCATCTATAATTGTCTGTCTCTGACTCTCTTTGTGTCTTTCTCTCCTTGCATCATAGCTCTCTCCACAGATCCACAAGTTCACAACACGTCGTGCAACACTGTTGTAGACCAGTGGTTCTCAACCTGTGGGTCGGTACCCTGGTGATTTTGTTTTGGGGAGGGGGGGGGGGTCCCCGGATGACAGTGAAGTGACATTAATTAACCCATTCAGGCCTGACGTCGAAATTAAAAAAAAAAAAAGTTTTCTAAATCATGAAAATTTTCGGAAAGATTTGAGGCACATTTTAACGATTTTTCAAAAATAGCAGACCTACAAGTTCATAGCGCGCCACTCGGTGGCGCGCTATGAGCTTGTAGATCTGCTATTTTTCAATAGCTACATTATAACGATGTTTAAAACACCAAAAGGGGTTCCCGCCCCAAAATGGGTTAATGGTTAATGTGGTTAAACGCTAACGTGACATGGATGCGTTCCAGGTCTCAATGGATTAATACATAAAGCAAACTGTACAATTTTATAAGAAATAGGCCAACATTTTGAAAATAGATGCTCTACAAGCGGTGAGCTTGTAGATCTGCTCCCCAACCGGTGAGCTTGTAGATCTGCTCCCCAACTCAAATATGATTATATTGGGCAGTCACTGCCTGAAAAGGTTGAGAACCACTGCTTTAGACAGATGAGGCTCGTCACGATATCGTGAAAATTGTAGTAGTAAAATAGTTCTTGATGATTCATTTGCCACGCAGATAAATGGGATTAATAATTCAATGGTTGAATTGTGTTTTTTGGCATGAATAAAAAAAAAATCTGTTTGCCGTTTAGGCTTTGTAAAAACCAAACAAACAAAAATAATAATCCAGTAGTAATTTAAGTATACAATGACATGACTGTGAAAATTAAAATAATATAACTTGTAGATCTGCTATTTTTTCTGTATGTATTAACACTTTTCCAAGATTGATTTTGCCCAATTATGCAATAATTAATTGCGATTATCACAAATAATTGCAATGAAGAGATTATGTGGGCCTAATAATTGTGACTGGCCTAACATCAGAGCATATAGATATGGGGGGGGGGGGGAGAGAGGAATGCTCTCTAGTCTGTGTCAACACATACAGAAATGAATCCCTTCGCTTCTGGGGCAGCAAAGCCATTTGTCTCCATTTGGTGGCGGTTCCCCGTGCCATCGCTAACCCCGCCTTGTCATCTCTCAAGATTACATTTCCAGGCACACAAAGCGAAGAAATTAATAAATAAATAAACTTGAACGCCCCTGCAACCCCTCACATGTGTAACATAATTAACCAGTTGAACCCCAGGCAGCCTCCCTATTCTGGGGGAGAATGTTCACCAAAACAAGCTAAAAAAGGGTCGCTCTTATCATCGTACATCATCATGCATCATCTCATACTGGCCATTCAGAATGCCTGTTGCCACAAATTTGCGTCATATTTGGTGGATTTGGTGGAATTTCTGCTTTCATTGTCGATGGCAAATGAGACGTGTGGGGACAAGATGACGTAAATTTGTCAATGGTATTTAATGTTTGTGTTGCGGACAAAAGCTGTATATAGGAGGGGCTAGCCCCCTCAAAAATATAGAAGGGGCCAAGCAAAAAGAAAAATCACACCCGTGTGAACTGAGCGGTGCAGGCTGCTCAACACTGCTGGCTGGCTGGCTGCAGTTATAGTTGTAGTGCTCAGTGTGAACGGCCATTTTAAGCTGCTCAACAGTGCCACTTTAGGTCATCCAGTGGTATTGCAGCTGTTCGTACCACAAACAGACAGACAGACAGACAGACAGACAAGGCTTGAGTTATGCCTGTTCAAAGTGCCTGTTATCGCTGCTTGCAGCTATATCTTTTAGAACGTTTCACACAAATTGCTCAAAAACCCTGGCAGAAAATCAGGTTTAAGCTTTTTTAAACATTTTCTTTCGATTTTGGTCCAAAGTTTGTGTGTATAGCAGTTTTCGTGAATTTTGATCAAAGATCCCGGGAGTAGATAGATTTTAACTGTTTTTCATATCATTCAAAATGGTGGGTGATCTAAAGGTCAGAGGTTGAACGTTTTTGGGCATGAGGAGACACATGTGTATCAAAGTTTTATTGCTGACGATCAAATAGTTCATGAGCTATGCCTGTTCAAAGTTAGCATTTTCAATTGAGTGCTACAGTATAGTACCACCCTTTGGTCAATGGTTGTGGGCTTCGCATCCTCACCGTTTGCCATAGCCCTCTACCATGTTGCCAAGTTTAACGAAGAATAAGAAAACATACAAATACAATAAGGGTCATAGGCCCATCAGGCTATTAATCCCCCCCTGTATTCGACATAGTGGCCGAATTTGGTATTGCAGCGCTGGCCCAAACACATGAACGTGCTGGTCCGTTGACTATCATTGCGCACGTTCATGATGACACGTGAACGCTGTTTCATACGTGAACGCGTGCAATGATAGTCAACGGCCAGCGCGATCATGTGTTTGGGCCCAATCCATCCCAGAATGCACTCTGTTCCTACCCGGGAGGAGGAGGAGAAAGGAGGAGAAATCCGGTGCCGTCTCTATTAATATATACTCTTAAGGCCCAGATGCACGGGGTTTCCTCGTCATAACTCCACAGGTCCGCCTGCAGTCCCCACTCTTACCACTAGGGCCGAGCGCCTCAACGTTGGAGAGCTTCACTGGGGCCTGAGGCTGATTCTACTAAATGATGCCTTCTAAATTAGTAGTTAAATCAGACATACTCCGTGCCAAGGAGGACCCCCAAAATGATATGTATTTGGCCGCGGACCGCCACCTACCATGTTTAGTGCCAGGGAGAAGAGAATATGTTTGTAAAAAAAAAAAAAAAAGTTCATAAATAGCAGATCTATTTAGTTTAAAATCTTTTTGGGAATGTTTTGAAATAATAATTAAATACAAAATGTATAGGAAACAAAAAAGTAAAGGGACCCATAAAAATGTGTCCGCGACCCACAAATGGGTCCCGACCCAGTGTTTGGGAACCAGTGATCTACAGCGTTTGGCAGATAGGGTGGGGTGACATTTATATCACACTGAGATGCACATTCAGATAAATATTACATGGAGCATCCCCGTGCGTGCGTGCGTGCATGCGTGCGTGCGTGCGTGCGTGCGTGCGAGTGAGTGAGTATGTGTGTGTGTGTGTGTGTGTGTGTGTGTGTGTGTGGGCATAAGCGTGTGTGTGTGTGTGTGTGTGTGTGTGTGTGTCACAGCCTGAGTCAGTAAGGTTAGCCGTCTGTCCTTGATTATACTGACAAATACACCAGCATTATGCAATGTCCACACCTAGCAAAACTGATACACACACACGCGCGCACACATGCACGTGCACACACACACGTGCGCACGCCAGCACGCACAGTCGCACGCATGGAAGCACGCATGCATGCACGCACGCACGCATGCACACACACACACACACACACACACACACACACTGTTCAACGTCAGGTCTGTACAGGCCAGTACAAAGTGGTGCACATCTTTTGCTTTACTGCTGATCCCGTATGAGTTTGTGCGTGCGTGCGTGCGTGCGTGCGAGTGTGTGTTTTTAATAGTGATACATTGACTGGCTGCTCTGCTCAGTGCCTCCGATGCACGTTGCAGAGGTGGATTTCAGTGAAGATTAATGAGATAATGCTGAACACACACACACACACACACACACACACACACACACACACACACACACACACACACACACTTGCATTACAATACTTGTGAGGACATCAACATGTTAGTACACTGACTTTCTGAATGCCAGTTTACTTTTTTGTACCATTTGCCAATAGTAGATCTACAAGCTCTGCCAATAATAGATAGTACAAGTTCAAATAGATCTACAAGTTCACAAAATAAAAGGTCTGTGAGCTTGTAGATCATTGTGGTGTGCAACGCCCACGCTACACCCAAGTATAAATATGTCTCAATCCTATAATAATCCCAACCGGAATCTTTTCCTAAATTTAAGTCTAAATTCCCCAAATCAGTTTTATCTATAAAACAACCATAACGTCCCTCTTCTCCTTGGATCACAAGTATAGTCATTCAGCACACACCCACACACACACACCCACACACACACACACACACACACACACACACACCTTTGCATTACAATACTTGTGAGGACATCAACATGTTAGTACACTGACTTTCTGAATGCCAGTTTACTTTTTTGTACCATTTGCCAATAGTAGATCTACAAGCTCTGCCAATAATAGATAGTGCAAGTTCAAATAGATCTACAAGTTCACAAAATAAAAGGTCTGTGAGCTTGAAGATCATTGTGGTGTGCAACGCCCACGCTACACCCAAGTATAAATATGTCTCAATCCTATAATCCCAACCGGAATCTTTTCCTAAATTTAAGTCTAAATTCCCCAAATCAGTTTTATCTATACAACAACCATAACGTCCCTCTTCTCCTTGGATCACAAGTATAGTCATTCAGCACACACCACACACACACACACACACACACACACACACACACACACACACACACACACACACACACACACACACACACACACAGGCATTTGCATTCATGCACATGCATGCCTGCATCAGGCAGACATGCAGCACTCACACACAAAGTGACCTTGTCATCCAAGTCCCTGCTGCCCTGTTTGGGAACGACAATTAAGTGACACTTAAAGGTTCGATGAGACTCTCGGTCTGCGGTTCTCAACCAGTATCCGTGAGGATATTGCAAGTGGACCCCCAAATAATTCATCCATCCATCCATCCATCCATCCATCTTCAACCGCTTATCCGTAGTCGGGTCGCGGGGGCAACAGCTCCACCAGAGTGCTCCAGACTTCCCTCTCCAGAGCAACATTAGTGACTTCCTCCTGGGGGATTCCGAGACGTTCCAAGGCCAGTGAGTCGATGTGTTTCCTCCAACTGCGCCTTGGTCTGCCCCGGGGTCTCCTCCCAGTGGGACGTGCGTCGAGGACCTCCCTAGGGAGGCGCCCGAGAGGCATCCTAACCAGATGCCCGGACCACCACGGCTGACTCCTTTCCAGGCGAAGGAGCAGCGGTTCTACTCCGAGTCTCTCTCGTGTGACTGAACTTGCAATGTTTATTGCCCGTGTTAAACATTAGAGCTGAGCTATGTAACTTTCCTCTTCTACCTCAGAGTTGAACCCGGTTTTCCCGGCATAAGGTTGACCTTATGGTACACTGTGATGTAAAACATCTAATCAATTCATAATGGCTGTGTTAGGTGTGAGGTGTGTGAGTGTGGATTGACAATACTGCTAGAACATGCTTGTACACTGGGCTGCCCAGTGAGCCATAGTCAGCTATAGAGGGTATGCGCATGCATAAAGTGAGTGGTGAATCGAGTGGCAACGTGAGTTTAACGTCGTTTAATGATAGGACTTTTCTGTTCGCATGTATGGGCTGTCAAGGCCTGCAGAAAGTCGTTTTTTTGCCACTCAATAGGCGTTCCCTGGGGACGCTGTGGGCGTTCCCCATTATGTTTTCCAGTGATAGAATATGACCTTTTCTGACATGGTTTGAAAAGAAAAAAGTGAACTGGAATTTGCTTGGGTAAAGGTCAAAGTTCAGTAAATTAAACAAACACATCATGAGTGCTGTAAATCTGGGATCGTTGGGTGTTTCTGGGTCTTACAACAGACACCTTCCTCCAGGCCACCCGACCAGGGCTGATCAGAACCCGGCCTGTGTCCAAGTGGCATATGTTACACCCCCGACTGTCTCCTGAGAGACTGAGAGACAGTCAATAGGGAAGATGGCTGATGAGATGTTGGCGACGCTAAGAGGAATGTACATTTTTGTGTTGTTTGTATGAACGTCCCACTTGATCACACTACAGAAGTGGTTCCCAAACTTTTTCATGTCATCAAGGACCCCCAAAATGATACTCATTACCACATTTGAGAACATATGCCAAGGACCCCCATAAGAGAAGATCTTTGCGGCTCTAGCAGTGATTTTCAACCATTTTCATTTCAAGGCCCCCCAGTTTGACCTGAATTAGATTTGATGCTTTTGAATTTGAACAGTTTTGGACATTCAAGGTTTCCACCCAGCAGAGATGAGATGTTCAATAGAGCGTCGCAGTCCCGCCCCCTACCATGGACCAGGAAATGAATCCCAATGCATTTTTCCCATAGACATTTCGTAAAGTATTTATTTAAAGACGGTTACGCCACGGACAAAGCCAACTCGAGTCGTGACAACTCATGACAACACAAACAATATTTTGGACCAAACAAATAATTACAAAGAAGAAAAACAACAAAAAAGGTGTTGTAACCTGCCGTTTTTTTCTTTTTTCTAATTATTTTTTCGGCCCCAAAAATGTTGTTTGTTGTCATGATTTGTCACGACTCGAGTTGGCTTTGTCCGCGGCCGCGGCGTAAACGTCTTTAAATAAATACTTTCTGAAATGTCTATGAGGAAAATGAACGGAGAATCATTTCCTGGTCCATGGTAGGGGGCGGGACTGCGACGCTCTATAGACATTACGAAAAGGGAGAAAATAACAAAGGATTGATGAATAAATGCTAATGAGACATTTGGCTTGCGGGAGGTGAGGTAGGAAAATAGAACACCTGAGACTAGTTCAACTGTGTTATTTATTAATAGCATGCAGTGAGTATAAGGCTTGATTTATGTCGTTGTGTGCATATGGTGTCGCGTGCGGAAATGGCCGATCTAAAAGCTCACAACGCGTCCCACCACGACATCACAGCATGTGAGCTTGTGAGATGTCCCTGCACTGAAAGAAGTCGATGACTTTAAATAGCTTTAAATAACTTTTTTTCTGTCGATTACTCACCCCATGGAGACTTGCATTCATGGATATTTTTATTATTTTATTATAGTCTTTGTCGCGTTCCGAAGCCAACCATTTGATGGCCGACAGCAGTTCCCTATGGAGACACAAAGAGCCTAGATTTTAGAAACGTGTTTTATTTTTATTTTCAAGAAACTCTTGGGATTTAGAACAGTAGTTTAGAATACAAACCAATCCAGTGACTTTGATTGGTGCAGGGCTGAGCATGGATCAGATTGTAAATACCATGATGTATTCATTTCATTGCAGATAGTCTACATATTAAATTAAATCAATTATTTCAATGGACTAAAATCTAAAAATCTTGTTTTGTTTGATGGCCTTCCTGCCCTGGCATCTGGCCTTTGTGCCCTCAAACAAAAGACAATTAAGTGGCCTTGCCCTGTATACAATGATGGAATTCCAGGCCTCGTTGCCGCATTATACCTGGCTCCAGTAGTTCTCTGTGAAGTTTGACGTAATATAGATCTAAGATTATTCTAAGTGGTATCCCATGTCATCTGTTGTGCTATATTTATCTGTGTGAGCAGGTCCCTGGTGTCAGACTACAGCCGCTACCTGGCTTCAGCACACCTCCTTCTGTTACCACAAACAGCACTTCAGATCATCATCACATCATGTGATGCCAAATATAGCTTGTGTGCGGGCTATTTTCGGTTTAGCAATCAGAAGCAATTATCAAGTGCTCTTGCTGTCATTCATCAAAACTAGGAGATAACTAAGAGAGAGAGAGAGAGAGAGAGAGAGAGAGTTGTGTGTGCGTGTGTATGGCTACACAGCTGATACAGTAAATAAAACAATAATATAAATAATAAATACAAACAAATCTGTGAAATAGAATACATTTCATGACAATTTATCCATGTCATATTGTCATTATCCTGATCAGCTCAATTGAGTTGAGTGAATCAACACAGTATTTCTCCCCAGAGACTGTTTAGTCACTGGCTGGGGGGGGCAAATTAAAACAAATTGCCTAGCCTACATGACATTTGGTGCACAATTTGCACATTTCAATTCAACGCCTCAGATCAATAATAGGAACTGTAAGTGTTTGTGTGTGTGTGTGTGTGTGTGTGTGTGTGTGTGTGTGTGTGTGTGTGTGTGTGTGTGTGTGTGTGTGTGTGTGTGTGTGCGTGCGTGCGTGCGTGCGTGCGTGCGTGCGTGCGTGCGCGGACATGCTTGCATACATGCGTGCAAGCCGCGTATGTGTTAATTAGCTCTATATTCTGATCTTCAGGTCGAGATACCAATTGTATTCCGGATACAGGATGAACAAATGGAATTGGATCCTAACAAAATTGTGAACTATAAAATTGAGGCTGATGAATGAGTTTGTGGAGTTCTCTCTCTCCAGATTGGAGGAAATTTAAACCTGACCTGAACATAAAAGATTCTGCCTGCTAAATAGCTGGAGAGACAGGAAGTCCTGTTACTGAGCACACTATTATTATAGCATGATGACTAAGTATCTATTTATCTATTATAGCTTTTAAAATATAAAAGGATCACTTACAGCCCTTTTAACGTTCGTCTGCACATTATAGGGCTGTCACGGCGATGACATTTAGCTTGACGATTCATTGTCACTCAAATAATTGTTGTTGAACATTGGAACACTGAATAAAATGACGTTTCTTTTTGGAAAAAAGAAAGAAAAGTATATACTTTTTCCACCACTGGCCTGTGTGGCCCCCGATGGGCCCCCCTTGACGTGGCCCCTAGCAGGTGACCCTCAGGGACCCCTAACGCAATTGTGACAGGCCTATTTGCAGAGGCACAACATAAATAACGTAAAGTGTACGGTTGTAGGAATTCTGCGGAATAATCAATGAGATGTAATAGCGCGCGCAAGTGTGTGTGTGTGTGTGTGTGTGTGTGTGTGTGTGTGTGTGTGTGTGTGTGTGTGTGGCTGGCTGCTGTGGTGTAGAGCATGGTTGTAGGTGTGGGTGGGCGGACGGACCCAGGGACATGTTGACAGCATTTAGGATTTACTGTGCGGTTGCGTGTCAAAGCCCTCACCTCATGTCTGCTGCTGTCCGCCGGGAAAAACTCTATACCTTGAAATACAGTAAGTCACTGTCAAACTAATGACCTGTGGAGGAAGACGAGGAAATGCTCAGATTTAGTACTGTACTAAATCCATCCAGGAAAAAGCCCTGGATGGAGTCTACACAAGAATGCTATACGAATGGCGCTAGGTGTCACATGGACGGACCGCATCAGAAATGTGGACCTCTATGGGGACCTGCACGGGTCACGGACAAAGACAGAGAGAGAAGGATGAGGCTGGCAGGGCACTGTGTCAGGCACCCAGAACTTGAGGCAAGTAAATTGACCCTATGGGAGCCAACCCAGGGCAAAGCCAGGAGGGGTGTGGTTATAATATAAAAATATGTCTTCCCTGTGTATTTTTGGTTTCTTGCTGAAAGCTGAGAAGAAAAAGGTCCCGCACACTGTCTTTCACTTATAGAGCAGTAGTTTTATTAGTCCCTTTATATTTACATACTTATTTATAATTAACATTTTGTTCAATGTATTTTCTATATTCTGTTATTGACTGCTGTAAATGTATTTATGTGTCATATTTTTTACTATGGATTTACAAGATACTATGCCTTTGCCTACCTGTAGGGCTTTATGGGTTGTTCCCTCTCCATGGTAATGGATTGGCGTGTGCCTTTAATTGGTCCTCACCTCTCTGAGTTCCTCTATATAGCCATTACCGGTTTCTTGTTGTAAACCAGATACCTGATGAAGGTCGTTTAGACCGAAACGTTGTCATCTAATAAAACTACTGCTCTATAAGTGAAAGACCTTTTTCTTCATGATTCGCATTTGGTTGCCGGCTCTGACGCACCTGTCCTTGTAGGAGTGCACAAGGCCTCTTCGTTACAAAATTCTTGCTGAAAGCTGAAAGCCTTTGAGTCAAAAGGCCCAATCGAAATACACCACTTTAGTGACGCACTAAAATCATGCACGGTGTGCGTTTCGCTCGCTGTGCGTAGGGACAGTCACAATGAAAAACATATTCTAATGAGGTTTCATCGTTGGCTTGCTCGCATTGCTGGCAGTGTATATGAGGTGTAGAGGCCTGGAAATCTACTAATGTAAATCTGCAAAGTAACTAGTAATTATACAAATGATTGTAGTGGAGTATAAGGTAACATATTTCCCTAAGATGTAGTGGAGTAGACGTACTGTATAGTAGTATTGAACAAAATACAAATATTTGTATTAGTAAAAGTACTTCGAAATTGTACTTCCTCCACCACGGTCTAAACATTAGATGATCCCTTCAATATGAAAAGAAACAAAACAAGCTGTTTTGATGGAGTACATTGGCTGTTAATGTATACTCCTTTCCTAAGGAAGTGTACTGTAGGGCCTCCGTCATGGAGATATTGTCTCTCATGTGATGTCGGGTTGGAAACCTCATAATGTCCAAAACTGTTACTTTTCAAGATAAAAAAAAGGAAAAACAATCGACAAGCAGGAAACACACCATTCCGTGACCCTTTTCCAGGTTGCAGATTTTCGCTTTTGTGTGACGCTGTATAGTGGCCTACGTTTAGTATGTTATGGTTTTAAGGCATTAATTTATGAATAAATAAATATAAACAAACAAACAAACACAAAAAGTGAATATGGAGATAAGAGGTTTCTTGCCAGCAGCAACGATATGAGTCCATAAGGCTCTCCGCTGCTGTGCAGCTTTGTGATGTAATCATCACAACAATCCCATCAGCCCCTAAATGATCCCTTTACTGATCCTCGCACTGCAGATTATAGAATGATGCAAATGACAATATCTGTGTGTGTGTGTGTGTGTGTGTGTGTGTGTGTGTGTGTGTGTGTGTGTGTGTGTGTGTGTGTGTGTGTGCGTGCGTGCGTGCGTGCGTGCGTGCGTGCGTGCGTGCGTGCGTGCGTGCGTGCGTGCGTGCGTGGCTGCGTGCGTGCGTGGCTGCGTGCGTGCGTGCGTGCGTGCGTGTGCCTCTGTGTGCGTGCGTGCTATATGCATGATTTGCACATAAACATATTACAGAAATGATATCATTTTTCTTCTACATGACAGTAATAACAGAGAGCTTTAGTCTTTCATTGCTTCCTGTATGTTTCTAGTGTTACGTGCAGACCAAATCCACTGACAGCAAACTATACTAAACCTTAGAATTATTACTGAAGTGATGCAAAAATAAGTGGTGGACAAAGTACTCGATGCCAGTGCTTGAGTCAAAGTGTAGATACAGTACTCCTGGTCAAAACATTATGCAACTAGGTCCGGGTGGCTAGTGTAGTGGTCCGGGCTGACCTAGGCTGCTAAGCCAGCCTGATGGCATTTCGCTGGTTCGACTCCCGATCCCGACAACCTTTGCCGCAGGTCACCCCCATCTCTCTCCGCATTTCCTGTCACCATACCATTATATCCAATAAAGGCAGAAAAGCCCAAAAATATGCCAAAAAAAACAAAAAACATTACGCAACTACAAATGAAAGTACAATTAAAGTATTTCTTTATAATATCAATGCATTGCTGTGTTGAAATTTAGACAAATGATTTAGAAAAATCAAAGAAAATACATTTCAGAAATGCCCCACCCCCCCAATTTCGGACTTTGTGCCTCCTCCTTAATTTACTGCCAGAGTTTCTGTAGAACACACTGACAGAGTTTCTGTCTGTCCACACTGCCAGCGATTCTGAGCGTTTTTTACTAATCTTTAGACTAAGAACCACAGAATATCTTGGTCGATGTAAACACCAAATATCCCAAAAGAAAGACGACAGTCTCTACTTCCATCGAGAACCGCAATGTTTTGTTCTTTAGTTATTGGAAGTTGAATATAGCTTGTTTTCACCAAGAACGCTGTCTGGGAACAGAAACCAGAGAAAAATCTAGCCTATTTTAGCTTATAATATATTAGACTAAACCACATTTTGTTTATGACGTTATTTTCACTGGAAACACCAAGGGCCAAAAACCCATGGCCTTATCGCTATGCTACCCCTTATCCCTACATTTCTTAGCCTTTTTTTGGTACTATTTTAAAAACAGTTCAACTAGCCGATCTACATCGACACGTTGTGAGCTTGTAGAACTATTTAAAAATGTTTTTTCAAAATAGTAAAAAAAGGCAAAGAAGTTTTGACTGGCGAAAAAATATCCCAAATCCTTCTCAGATGAGAACTGGTGTGACACGTTGGTCTGCTGTCCAATCAGAGGCTGAGTTATATGCATGCCAGGTGTTTATGCTTGTCTTCTTTTTGGTTTGCTGAGAACTAATTATCTTTTTCAGGAATGCCCTGCCTCACACACACACACACAGGGGCGGCTGTGGCTCAGGAGGTAGAGCAGGTCGTCCAATGATCCATGGGTTGGCGGTTCGAATCCCGGCTCCTCCTGTCTACATGTCGAAGTGTCCTTGGGCAAGACACTGAACCCCAAATTGCTCCCGATGTGCTGGTTGGTACCTTGCACGGCTTCCGCCGCCATCGGTGTATGAATGTGTGTGTGAATGGGTGAATGTAATGCACAATCTATGTAAAGCGCCTTGGATAAAGGCGCTATATAAATGCACCATTTACCATTTACCATTTACCACACACACACACACACAAAACCTGGGAGCTGACCGGTTAAAAATGCCAAACATTATGTCAAAAATGTATTGCTGTCCTAAAATGTTGACGTCTTCACAAGTATAATAAATAATAATACAAAACGTGTGTGTGTGCGTGCGTGCGTGTGCGCGTGCATCCGCGCGTGTCTGTTTGCGTGTGTAGCAGTCACGTGTTCCAGATGACGAGCCCCCCCGCGGGAGGTCCGCATGCGGCATGCAGTCACAACTATCCCCTGGCAGAGCCGGCGGTGCCATATAAGCACCCAGGGGCTTAGTACCACTATTACCCTGCTGTCATGGGATTGTCTCATCAGCTCATTATGTAACGGCAGAACACACTACACACACACACACACACACACACACACACACACACACACACACACACACAGAGGGGAATGCCCCCGACACAAATCTTTACGCACAGCTGTGTTTCCGGTCTGTTTGGGAGCACAGCTGGCACAGGGTGGGAATCCTCCTCATCAGTGCGGCGAGGTCACAACACGGAGCAACTCCTATAGTCACTGTCACTGCGAGGTCGATCCATATACGACTGCAACTATATCCACTATTCCATCAAATGCTTTTTTTTATTTTTACAAAAAACACCTTTTTTTAAAATACTTAATTCAAGGAATCGACGCAAGAAAAAGAAATCTAACTAAATCGATTAGTATGGCAAACAAATTTGGGAGGTGAAATTATATATAGCCTACATATATTGTTTTTGCAGAAAATCTTTTTTCCTATTAAAATCAATTATCGGTTTTCTCTTTTTTTTATCGATTTAAATCGATTAGTTCGATTGCACCTCCTCCAGCCGGCGAAGCAGGAGGTCTTCTTCTTCGGGAAGGCGGTTGGTTGATGGCACAGTCGTCGGCATAGCGACAGAGGTGTGGTCGCTATGAAGTATAAGAAGTTCATGACGGTGCTGCAGGTGGCACTGGGCGTGTTCCCCCTCAACAAGAGAGAGCTGATCCCGTCGCCGCGACACCTCTGGAGATACAGCCCGTAAGTTGGACTGCACAGCATATTCACTTAGGGGTCACCAATATGTCCGTACACGGAAAAAATGTGTCTCGGTCTTGTCCGGTCTTTTACATATACCAAATGTTCATATTTTGAACATACCCTATTGTCCTGAATATAAGAAGACTACTGTACAAGCTCACAAGCTTGTGTAATATTTGACAAATGTGGCCAATTTGGTATTAAAAAGGTCTTAAAATGCATTATTAATTGTAACTTTAGAAATGTGCACATACCCTGTAAACACTAGTGTATGTTGTGTATGTCTGTTTACTGTTGAGTGAGAAAACAATGTTGCACTTTATTAGCTAATGATATGGTGACCATCTGGAGGTGCAGTAGTTCTGAGGAGAATGTTCTGACACCGGCCATCAGAAGTTCTGAATGAAGTTCAGTTTGTAGTCACCTTACTTTGCCAAAAGGTCGGAAGGAGCATGTATTGCACTCTAATTCAGTGGTTCTCACACATTTTAATTTCAAGGACCCCCACATAACTCTGAGCGTGTGCAAATGTTCCCTTTTATGTCAGAGTTACCCACCTGTAAGGGTCCATAGGAACCCTGAGGGTCCCCGGACCCCACTTTGAGTATGTTGTTGTTGTTAAGATGAGTGTTAAATAGCTCTATATTCTGATAGTAATCTGTATAGAGTACTTGTTCAGTCTTCAGTAGTCATAATCAAACACACACATTTCTGAAATATTTGCGTTCTATTTTTATTATTCATTTATCAAACGGATGATTTTTCTGAGGATTTCAACCACCCCCACTCGACATGTGGACAAATGCATAAATACATGAACAAGTGGTCCCACTGGGATTCCCCGGCAGTGTGCGGGGAGGGAGTTGGTCATTACGTACATTATGAACCGTTGAAGGTCGCGGCTTTCAAGTGACCTTCCAGGTCCTCAGTGTTTCAGGAGTGTTTGCAATCTGTTGAATGTCAGTGTCTTCTCAGTTGTAAATCATATTTTTTACAGTACTGCATGTATATCACGTTGCTGTCGGGCAGAAACCTCTTATCTCCATATTCTAACTTTATGTGTTTTCTTCATAAATGAATGCCTATACTTGATCATACAGCGTCACACGGACGTATCAAAAGTAGCAGATCCACATGGAAACGCTTGTATATACGCTGCTATACATGGGAATCCTGTATATACGCTGCTATACATGGGAATCCTGTATATACGCTGCTATACATGGGAATCCTGCAGAGAACAGTTTTAGACATATGAGGTTTCCACGTGACAGAGACGATATATGTGTATATATATACACAAATACATATATACACATGCTTTTACCATCAAACTACCGTTTCCTATACATAATTGTCTCCACCAGGCCGAAGGCATGGGGAGAGAGTATGTTTTGCACTCCGTCCGTGTGTGTGTGTGACTGTGTGTGTCCGTCCTTCCGTCCGTCCATTACCAGCTAATCTCTGGCACCGTTAACCCGGTCGATGCCAAATTTTGCACACACACTCCCTGGATGCCAACGATGAACCTCTGCCCCACATTTTCCAGAACGGCCTGTTATAGCGCCACCATGAGGCAGCTTTTCACATTTCTTTCCTAAAACTGCACCGATCTGCGTGAAACGTTGCATGCACACTCCACGCCACCAGGAGGCCGACTTTTGTAAAACACATATTTTGATATTACTCCTCCAGATTCTGTCCAAAAATCTCACAAATCGTTACACAGTATCTCTATGGTCATGTGCTCAAGTCGGATCTGTCCGATATTTCATATTCCATCCTAATTGGCTATAATTGGCTTTCAAAGTTTGCAAGATTGCCCCGTTTTGAACAAAAGCCTCAAATCATGAACGCAGCGTGCAATTTACGTGAAATCTTTCTCACATTTTCTTACTAGGCTGAGGAATATATCCCACCCTTTTCACATTGGCCTGTTATAGCGCCACCAACAGGTTGATTTTTGCAAAACACCTTTTTGGAACAAAATGCAAAATGCCTCAAATCATCCAATTGCCATCAAAGGCGTATGAAGAAATGGCACCCTTTTCACATTGGCCTATTATAGCGCCACCAGGAGGCCACAACCTGACCTGCCCTGGTGGAGACCTGTGCCCCGAGGGGCACTTTTTCTAGTTCATATTGTAATTAAGTATGCATACTATTGTGCAACCAATTCACCGTACTGCAGTTGAATAAAGGGTTAAGAATATGTGTAAAATGTAGCCAACATATATTATCTCATACCGTATATAGTCCAGGCATACAGTATTGCTGATCGGCAGACCGTACAGTATCATTTGTCATCATTGTATTATAAACACAATACTGTATTATCCCTTATGGTCGAGGGCCATTTCAGCAAAAAAAACAATCTGTTTATTTGTTTTATTACACATAATCCAAGCAATCGTTGCAACATAATAAAGCAATTTCCCCTCCCACGGGGACCCAAAAATACTCCCTTTAGCCCCAAAAAGAACGCATTCTGTGTTGAGAGTGCAGCGAACTCTTTGCATTTTATTTTTCTCCTCGTTGGGGGGGATCCGCTGCACTGAAGGCTGGGACAAAATGCCTTTTCAGTTTTATTCATGGCTGAAATGCCCGTCAAATGAAAAACCCTGTAATTTATTGTCGTGTCATTACTGGTATTTTTGGCTGATGATTAGTCAGTCCATAATGCCAGAGTCTAAACTATGATCTTTGGCGTTTAAGCCAATCATTCATGACACATCAAACTCTGAGCTTTTGTTTTCGTTCAATATTCAGCGTTGTTTGTGACCTGAGCGGTGGTTCCCCAAGTCGGGGTTCCAGGGGGGACCCTCGGGGTCACTTTTCACGGACGGGAGTTTCCAAATGGATATTTTACACGTCTGTGATTCTGAGTGTAACATATCAACCAAATGGACCTTTTACATGTCTGTGATTCTGAGAGAGTAACATATGGAACCAAATGGACCTTTTACATGTCTGTGATTCTGAGAGAGTAACAAATGGACCCGTGAACCCTCCCATGCCACTCTTAACAGCTTAAGTGCTCAAGACGTCTCCACACATCTTTATAATTACACCCGTAGAGCAGTGCTTCCCAAACTTTTTCATGTCAAGGACCCCCAAATTGACACTAATTATCCCACGGACCCCCTTTTGAAAAGATATGCCAGGGACCCCCATAAGAGAAGATTTTTACGGCTCTAGCAGTGATTCTCAACCCGTTTGATTTGAAGGACCCCCAGTTTGACATGCACTAGTCTAGGGACCCCCAATTTATATTGTAAAATCAATCTATCAATCTAAAATCAATATTAGTTACAGACCCAAGGGTCCATTTGGTTCCAAACTATCATTTATCTGGGGACCCCCTGGAACTCCCTCAGGGACCCCTGGGGGACCCCACTTTGGGAACCACTGCTGTAGCGGGTGTAATTATAGGGTGTAAAATCTACCTCATCTGCTGGGAACTCTGTACTATACTTTATTTTGAAATATTCCGGAAGCGTTAACATCAAGGCAAATCGTCATGTGAGTGCACGCCATCTATATTGGCACAGTGGACAGTCTTATAACGTCACGTCCCATGTTTTATGGTTCTCTCAGAGTTATGGACATGAGTTAGGAAATGTGGCAGCCAAGTCTATGGACTCTTAATGCCTGTTTAGAGCCTAATTATAAATTCCTCGCCTAAAGTCTATGTTTGTGTATCTCGCTGATATAAATACATCTTGTAATTCATGTATGGTATTTCTTTTTTCATGGACATGAGAATGCCCCTCACTTCACACAAGTGTGATTTATTTTTTATTTTTTTAAAGCCTGGATTATACAGTGTTGTATGGCGGCGGTGTTCAACGGTTAATGTACTCTGTGGTGGTCAAAGTCATCAGGCATTCTGAGTTAAGCTCTGAATAATGAATTAAAGGATAAGGCAAGTGCATGGTTATACCTACCTTTTTTCCTTGGTTCCTCCGCCTCCTCCCCCCCCCCCCCCCCCCCTCTTACATCTGACACAAGCTGAGACCCCCCCCCCCCCCCCCACATGTGCACTCACACACACAAGCACGGCACGCACGCACACACGCAGATGCACTCGTGTTTCTCAAAACGTTGACCACTTAAGCCCTGTGATTCCATGCACGTGACGAGAATGGCTGATGGACAGGCTCACCACATCGGGCCACGTTCTGACAGGCTCACCACATCGGGCCGCGTTCTGACAGGCTCACCACATCAGGCCGCGTTCTGAGACAGGCTCACCACATCGGGCCGCGTTCTGAGACAGGCTCACCACATCGGGCCGCGTTCTGAGACAGGCTCACCACATCGGGCCGCGTTCTGAGCTTGTCGATCTGCTATTTGGGCTATTTTCGAAAATCTTCTTTTTTTAACTAGCCTATATAATAAAACAAAAATGCTAGTTGTGATTTTATACTACATGTTTAATGGACTACAGTATACTGTATACCTCCGGACAGACAAGGTGTGTGTGTGTGTGTGTGTGTGTGAGACTGTGTGTGTGTGTGTGTGTGTGTGTGTGTGTGTGTGTGTGTGTGTGTGTGTGTGTGTGTGTGTGTGTGTGTGTGTGTGTGTGTGTGTGAGACTGTGTGTGTGTGTATGTGTGTGTGTGTGTGTGTGTGTGTGTGTGTGTGTGTGTGTGTGTGTGTGTGTGTGTGTGTGTGTGTGTGTGACTGTGTGTGTGTGTGTGTGTGTGTGTGTGTGTGTGTGCTGGTGTACTGTAGCCCCCACCCACCCACCCACCCAGCCTATACTGTATCTCATCATTATTACATGAATGTAAACAACCTCTAGAATATCGGTCGCTGTTACTTCCTCTCACCACACGCTTGAACCTTATAATGCACCGTTTGTATGTATACGTATACGTGCGTGTGTGTGTGTGTGTGTGTGTGTGTGTGTGTGTGTGTGTGTGTGTGTGTGTGTGTGTGTGTGTGTGTGTGCGCGCGTGTGCGTGCGTGCGTGCGTGCGTGCGTGCGTGCGTGCGTGCGTGTGTGTGTGTGTGTGTGTGTGTGTGTGTGTGTGTGTGTGTGAGAGAGAGAGAAAGAGGGGCAGTTTCTCATCATGAACTGCACCTGTTGTCTTTGTGCCCACCCACACACACACACACACACACACACACACACACACACACACACACACACACACAGGTCCTGCATGCAGCAGTGGCGCTCCCTCAGCCCTCCTCCCTCAGCCCTCCTCCCTCCCTCCCTCCCTCCCTCCCTCCTTCCATCTCTCTCTCTCTCTCCTCCTCCTCTCCCTCTCTGTCCGCCCGGCTCCTCTGTTCTGTCAACAACACTCCGTGGGAGAGAGAGCTCCACTCCACACCTTTTCTCCTCCTCTCCTCTCCTCTCCTCTCTCTCTCTCTCTCTCTCTCTCTCTCTCTCTGGTGCTCTCGGTCCCGATAGTCATGCGTCTGGGAATCTCCTCCTTCATCACGGACATCCTGGCCTCCTCCAGCAACATCTGCTTCTGCTGGAACGATGGCAATAAGGTAGACACTCTACCTCTCTCTCTCCTCCCAATAGTATACGTTACACTCTGCTATAGCGTAACAGTCTAGATCGTGTGAGGCTGCCCGGGGAAGCGCCGCTATAGCTTCCCCGGGCAGCCTCGCAGGACCTTTACTACACGCTGCTGTGGTTTTATTTAGAGAGACGGATGCTCTGCTCAGGGTCCCGTGAACAAACAGCTGACTGTGATGGGTTGGACCGGAGCGGCGCGCTGGCCCGGTGCGGTTTTACCACCCTAAATTGTGTGTGTGTGTGTGTGTGTGTGTGGTTTTTTTTAATAAGTTTTGATTTGTGTGAAGTTGAACCACTGCTGTTTTTGATTTGTCGTTTGAGGGCATGGTGCTTTGGGGCGGGACTGCCGGTAAGCTGTGTGTGTGTGTGTGTGTGTGTGTGTGTGTGTGTGTGTGTGTGTGTGTGTGTGTGTGTGTGTGTGTGTGTGTGTGTGTGTGTGTGTGTGTGTGTGTGTGTGCGGGCGCGCGTCCCGTCAGCACTTGGCTTGGGGTTTTGTCTGACGATACGATGTTCAAAGTCAAAGTGTGCATGGGTGCTGCCATGCAGAGCTGGCTGTTCAGTGTCACCAGAGCAGGGTGGGTGTGTGTTGTTTTCTTCCTTGATGTGTGTGTGTGTGTGTGTGTGTGTGAGAGAGAGAGAGAGAGAGAGAGAGAGAGAGAGAGAGAGAGAGAGAGAGAGAGAGAGAGAGAGAGAAGAGAGAGAGACTGAGCTGCTGGGCTATGAGTGACATTGGAGACTATAAAAGCAAAGTGTGTGTGTTTGTGTGCGTGCGTGCGTGCGTGCGTGCGTGCGTGCGTGCGTGCGTGCGTGCGTGCGTGCGTGCGTGCGTGCGTGCATGCGTGTGCGTGCATGCGTGCGTGTGCATGTGTGTGTGTGTGCGCGTGCGTGCGTGCGTGCTCATGCTGACAGCAAGATGAAGAGAAGACTTTATCGATATTGACAGTCATCCTTTGGATGTGGGTGGAAAGGGAAGATGGATGAACAGAGGGTCGTTCCTTTTAGGGTGTTGGGGATGGAGGTGAAGGACATCAGTATGTGGGACATCAGTAGTGGGACATATAGTGGGATATCAGTAGTGGGACATCAGTAGTGGGACATCAGTAGTGGGACATCAGTAGTGGGACATCAGTAGTGGGACATCAGTAGTGGGACATCAGTAGTGTGGGACATCAGTAGTGGGACATCAGTAGTGGGACATCAGTAGTGGGACATCAGTAGTGGGACATCAGTAGTGGGACATATAGTGAGACATCAGTAGTGGGACATCAGTAGTGGGACATCAGTAGTGGGACATCAGTAGTGGGACATATAGTGAGACATCAGTAGTGGGACATCAGTAGTGGGACATCAGTAGTGTGGACATCAGTAGTGGGACATCAGTAGTGGGACATCAGTAGTGGGACATCAGTAGTGGGACATCAGTAGTGGGACATATAGTGAGACATCAGTAGTGGGACATCAGTAGTGGGACATCAGTAGTGGGACATCAGTAGTGTGGACATCAGTAGTGGGACATCAGTAGTGGGACATCAGTAGTGGGACATCAGTAGTGGGACATCAGTAGTGGGACATATAGTGAGACATCAGTAGTGGGACATCAGTAGTGGGACATCAGTAGTGGGACATCAGTAGTGGGACATATAGTGAGACATCAGTAGTGGGACATCAGTAGTGGGACATCAGTAGTGGGACATCAGTAGTGGGACATCAGTAGTGGGACATATAGTGAGACATCAGTAGTGGGACATCAGTAGTGGGACATCAGTAGTGGGACATCAGTAGTGGGACATCAGTAGTGTGGGACATCAGTAGTGGGACATCAGTAGTGGGACATCAGTAGTGGGACATCAGTAGTGGGACATATAGTGAGACATCAGTAGTGGGACATCAGTAGTGGGACATCAGTAGTGGGACATCAGTAGTGTGGACATCAGTAGTGGGACATCAGTAGTGGGACATCAGTAGTGGGACATCAGTAGTGGGACATCAGTAGTGGGACATCAGTAGTGGGACATCAGTAGTGGGACATCAGTAGTGGGACATCAGTAGTGTGGACATCAGTAGTGGGACATCAGTAGTGGGAC
The DNA here is from genome assembly GCF_951216825.1 of Electrona antarctica. NCBI lineage: Eukaryota > Metazoa > Chordata > Actinopteri > Myctophiformes > Myctophidae > Electrona > Electrona antarctica. Next base: position 12,244,520 of record NC_136793.1, on the reverse strand, counting down.
ATCAGTAGTGGGACATCAGTAGTGGGACATCAGTAGTGGGACATATAGTGAGACATCAGTAGTGGGACATCAGTAGTGGGACATCAGTAGTGGGACATCAGTAGTGTGGACATCAGTAGTGGGACATCAGTAGTGGGACATCAGTAGTGTGGACATCAGTAGTGGGACATCAGTAGTGTGGACATCAGCATGGGACATCAGTAGTGGGACATCAGTAGTGTGGACATCAGTAGTGGGACATCAGTAGTGTGGGACATCAGTAGTGGGACATATAGTGGGACATCAGTAGTGGGACATCAGTAGTGTGGACATCAGTAGTGGGACATCAGTAGTGGGACATCAGTAGTGGGACATCAGTAGTGGGACATCAGTAGTGGGACATCAGTAGTGTGGACATCAGTAGTGGGACATCAGTAGTGGGACATCAGTAGTGTGGACATCAGTAGTGGGACATCAGTAGTGGGACATATAGTGGGACATCAGTAGTGGGACATATAGTGGGACATCAGTAGTGGGACATCAGTAGTGTGGACATCAGTAGTGGGACATCAGTAGTGGGACATATAGTGAGACATCAGTAGTGGGACATCAGTAGTGGGACATCAGTAGTGGGACATCAGTAGTGGGACATCAGTAGTGGGACATATAGTGGGACATCAGTAGTGGGACATCAGTAGTGGGACATATAGTGGGACATATAGTGGGACATCAGTAGTGGGACATCAGTAGTGGGACATCAGTAGTGGGACATCAGTAGTGGGACATATAGTGGGACATCAGTAGTGGGACATCAGTAGTGGGACATATAGTGGGACATCAGTAGTGGGACATCAGTAGTGGGACATCAGTAGTGGGACATATAGTGGGACATATAGTGGGACATCAGTAGTGGGACATCAGTAGTGGGACATATAGTGGGACATCAGTAGTGGGACATATAGTGGGACATCAGTAGTGGGACATCAGTAGTGGGACATATAGTGGGACATCAGTAGTGGGACATCAGTAGTGTGGACATCAGCATGGGGGACAGTAGTGTGGGACACTATAAGTGGGGGACATTAGCAGTGGAAACAGTATAGTCTTTGTAATAGTAGTGACACAACAGTCTTTGATATCTTTCTCATCTAGAGCTTGTGGCTCATGTTAGAGTGAGTTATTATTAGTTCAACACTGGGAAGAGACACTGTCTGTCTGTCTGTATGTCTGTCTGTCTAGTAGTACCTCTACCTACCTACCTACCTACCTACCTACCTACCTACCTACCTACCTACCTACCTACCTACCTACCTATCTACCTACCTACCTACCTACCTACCTACCTACCTACCTACCTACCTAGTACCTAGTCTACCTGCCTACCTACCCATACCGCATCCCTCTGACACCCTAGTCAATAAACAACACCATCTTCCCCAGCGTCGGTTCAGCACACAGTTGCTACATACTGTGTAGCATCACTGATAGCATCTGGTCTTAGCACAGCATCTGATAGCATCCTCTTATCACCACAGCTCTGAGCTGAACACAGTGTTTCCTCGCTAACAGCTATATATATGTGCTATTTAAAGTTAGCCAGGTGTGAGTTGCAGCTTCACACGTCGACTGCTTGGAGGTGCTCAACCTGCCGTCCGGGGATCCCTCAGGGGTCCTTGGAAGACTTCCAGGTGGTCCCTGAGGCATGCGAAATGATGGACAGTTAGGACGAAGCAAATAGACTCTTATACTGTGTGTCTGTAACTCTGGGAGTGTAAGAATGGAACCGAAACCCATATGTCTGTAACTCTGAGAGTGTATACAAATGGAACCAAATGGACCCTTACGTGTCTGTAACTATGAGTGTTACGGTATGTGTCTGTAACTGCGAGTCTACAAATGGAACCAAATGGACCCTTACGTGTCTGTAACTATGAGTGGTCCATTTGGTTTCATTTGTAAGACAGGATTTTACAGTGCCTTTTACAGTACATAATATATGCTTCTTGTCAGATATCGTTGCTGTCGTGTCGGGCCGAAACCTCATATCTCCATATTTCATCTTTGTGTGCTGGTTTGGGAATGCTGGGGCGTGGTGCTACGGTATAGGTGTTTGGGGTCTACTCTACTGTAGGTTGTGACTAGGTGGTATAACTCACACTCATGTAGTTTTACGTATAGTTTAACTCTGGGGGGGATAGATTAGAAACTGAACGGTCAGATTATAAATTACAGAACAGGGAGGGAGAAAGAGGCAACAAGCAATAAAGGCAACCGTTTGTTTATTTCACAAACATGCACTCACGCTTGCGTGTGTGACGGGCGTGTGCATGTGTGTGTGTGTGTGTGTGCCTGCGTGCGTGCGTATGCGTGCGTATACTGTATGTGCATGGGTGGGGTCCATATTTCTTATTCTAATCAGGTCTGCCCTATCAGGACAATAACAGAACACTTGAGTAGATGAATGTTCCTCCATCGATTGGCCCATTTGGCCGTGTGGATCTATGGCTCCCCCGAGGTCATATTTTTCTGCTGCACGCACGTCGCACGCACGCACGCACGCACGCACGCACGCACGCACGCACGCACGCACGCACGCACGCACACACACACAGGCATGAACTGCATGCACGCCACACGCACATCACACACACAAACTGAGAAACATAGACATGGACGTACACACACACACACACACACACGCACACACACACACACACACACACACACACACACACACACACACACACACACACACACACACACACACACACACACACACACACACACACACGCATTACAAATAAATGCTTGCTACAGTAGCTTGCAGATATACAGTAACTGTCATAAGCGCCACCATAAAGTGTCTCCGATGGAAAGCAGCTACTGGACAGCGGAGCTAACGTTATGCTTGTCTGTCTGTCTGTCTGTCTGTCTGTCTGTCTGTCTGTCTGGTGTATGTTTCCTGACCCCTTCACATTCATCACGGATTTATCAAGAATTCTTAATTCATCACAATGTATGCCTGTCTATCTATCTCAAAGTGAGAGCAGCTACTGAACAGCAGGCTAATGTTATACTAGTGGGCTTTAATGTTGCTATCGTTGCTTTACTGTTATTGGTAAACTGAGGTTTGACAGTAAGACCGCTGAAACAGCTAAACCACCATTTAATGCTCTCCAAAATCCTGCAGGGAAATAAGATAATAAGATGGTTTATACCCAAGCAGATGGTAAACTATGTGGCATGCGTAGTAGCACATGACAGTGTTGACACTTCTACACAATAGAATATTAATTCATCCAACATTTTAATTTAAAGTGTGTCCAAACACACGCGCGCGTACACACACGTGCGCACGCACATGCACACACACCGTGGGTATAAAAATCAGGGTAGGCCATGTAACTGAGTGGGTGTAAATGCCTGCTGGGAATCGGAAGGTCGCTGGTTCAACGCCTGGCTATCAAAGTGTCCCTGAGCAAGACGCTTAACCACCTAAAGGGGAATACCACTCATTTTCAACATTGACGCCATCCGGGTGTTTCATGTCACCTAGACCAGTGTTCTGTATACCTTCAAGAAGGCACTATACCTGCCTGAAACGTTGCTTTAATTCTCTGTCCTCATTAAACCTCTGGCATTGGCAGCTATATACGAGTGTGTGTGTAACTCCCTCCAAGCACAGACAGACACAAGTGGTTTCCTCTACTGATTTATTTGAAGGCTTGTGGATCCTCCAAATTCACTGTGAAAACTATAAACAATACAATAAAACAAGCACGTTACAATTAACATAAAACGACATGCACAGCATGTATATGGAAGCATTTTACCAAAGTAAAATACAGACAGAAAACAAACAACAAATACCTTGTTGGCTGCGTGCAAAACAAAGAGGGAATCTCTTCAGTCTTCAGTCTCTTGTGATACTTCTTATGACTTGAAACAGTCTCTTTGTGACCAGTGTACACGGAGCTGCTGCACCTTGCTGCTTCTAGCTGCTTTGTGTCTTGATTGCATACACAAAACTCCTGTGTACCAATTGACATGAGAGCAGACCAAACGAGACACAGAATGTGGCTTTGACTCTTCAAAATAAAAGCATTACAACAACTTGACACAAAATAAATGAAATAATGTTTTAACATGAATGTGACTTAACTATGAACTTCTTAATTATGACCTAAAATAGACACTATGGCCCTCAGCTCATTTATCAACGCGGTACACCCAAATGTGGGTGTACACCGCGTTGATAAATGAGGGCCAATGTCTATTTGCTCAGACACTATGACGTAAAATTGTCCATTCATTGTCAATGAATTTGTGTAGGACAAAGTTTGTGCAAACACACCAAAAGCTGGATATAGGAGGGGCTATATAGCCATTATAGCGCCCCTCAAAAACACCTTTTCCATATACAAGCACATCAATTCATGTAGCTTATTTCCACTCGACAAATGACATCATTGTGACATCACCGCCGCTGTCCCCTGCTGATGACATCACTGCTGTCCTCTACTGATCATCCCCTACGACGCCATCTGCTAAGTGTCTAAATCAATGTTCCTTCCCCTAAAGGGCCATAAAATACTCCCCTTTAACTGTACAGATTGTTTGTTTGAACCAGTGATAACACAGCAGTGCAGAATGTCTACTGTAGAGGTGCGTCAGTCAATCAAACCAATCAATTATAAAACAATAATCAGTGTTGCTATCCAATAATCGATTGTTTAAACAAATAACTGATCTACTACAACGCGTCGCATTGTACCAGGTTGTGAGCTTGCAGATGGGCTTTTTTAATCGAATAAAAATACATGCAGGGTCCTTCAATCAATCAACCACTGGCCTACATGTAAATGTTATCACAGGCACAGCTTATCACAGGAGTTTATAGCAGCCAAATGGAGCACAGCCAACTCTGATGATGTAGTTTCATTATGTATTATGCAAACAAATAAGAGAGAAAAAAGATCAACTTGGCTTCATATCTATAAAGACATTGCTGTAGATGTTTTTGTGTTAGATTTCTGTAAAAACACCATAGTGTTATTGTTGTAATGCGATCCGTATACAGCATCGGGAGGGAGCTGTAAAATAAATGTTTGACCTAGGGCATGCTTGAAAAGTGGGGGATTGTGAAATCCTGTGAAATCCTGAATGTTTATTTCACTCTGAGAGAGTGTACAAATGGAAACAGATTGTGGACCCCCGACAGTCCCCAGACCGCGCGTTGATTAACAGTGCCCCAAGTTATATATCTGTACCAGTTAATTTTGAGCCTGTTTCTAAGAAATAAGATCAAGGCACCAGAATGTCGAGGACCCTTTCATGTGCTCAATTAAATGAAATGCTATAGTATCTATTCTGTACACGGCCAAAAGCAAGTGAAATGCTAGCACCTAATCAATGGTGAAAAGTAACTAAGTGCATTTACTTAAGTACTGTACTTAAGTACAATGTTGAGGTATTTGTACTTTATTTGAGTATTTCCAATTTCCAGTACTTTTACTTCTACTCCACTACATCTCGGAAAATATCCGATTTAGCGGTGGATGAGGGCCAGATTGATTCAGACTTTTGAGTGGAGTGCCCGGGGCCTCGGAAGCAGTTTCAGGACCATGGACAGCATCCTAATCTACCCATGCAGTCAAAAGCAGGCGTAGCTGTGTGGGCCTATTTTTGCAATCAAATTAAGGCAGTGACAATTTACAATTTAGGCATTTAGCAGATGCTCTTAATCCAGAGCGATTTACAGTAAGCAAGAACAAAATACATGGTAATACATCAAATAGGCCTACATAAAAATAGTCATCATGAATCGCTAAGAACCTATAATATCTATATAATGAAACTATAGCATAAAGCATATAGAGTGCTATGTCTACATACTATGCTTGCGTATACACTATAGAGTGCTATGTCTACATAAAATGCTATAAGTTACATAACTTGAGCCTATGCATACGCCTAGCCTATAAAGTCGACGAGGTCATAGGGCAAGTGCTACGGGCTAAAATGGAGTCTGAAGAGGTGGGTTTTCAGACTACGGCAGAAGATTGGGAGTGAGTTTGCAGTTCTGATTGCAATGGGAAGTGCATTCCATAGTTTTGGAGCCAGAAGGGAGAAGAGTTTGGCAATACATATTGCCAGTACAATGTATAATAACATTATACAATACCAATAAATAGCATATCATCGCTGTCGGGCACAAACCTAGTATGTTCGAAACTGTTACTTTTGGAAATGAAAATAAAAATGTAGTTTTTCATATTATGGTTCAATATTTATGAAACCCACAGACACATTTAACCACTTTCACTTTAACCACTTTCAGAAATAGCCCCCCAAAAATATCGCCGATCTACAAGCTCACAACACGCCACATCGCAATGCATTGTGAGCTTGTATATCCACTGACACACAGGCACAGCGTTCACACACATGAACGCATAACAGTGGCAAACACATGCACGCACTTACAGACAATGACATACTGTACACACCCAGCAGGGTGTAGATTTGACCCCTTCCTTGCACTTTCCGAGCGGAGGGTCACCTCCTCCTCATCCCGTCTGTCTCCCCCCCCCCCCCCCCCCCATGTAATTAACAGTATTCGTTAGGTAACGAGTGGCTCCCTGACGGGCCATGCATGGACGTGTTGTGTCAGCCGGCAAAATGTACAAAATATTGTACTGTTTTTTGCAGACATGGATTATTATTATAAAATATACATTTACAAAAAGCAGATCTACAAGCTCACAACGTATGTGTGTTAATGCATCCCGGTGCATATAGATAGCTTGTGGATAAAGTGTCTTTCAAACAGTTTGATGTCAATACTTTTGTATACTGCTCCTCATGTAACATTGTGAACAGGCCTTTTACTTGTAACAGATTACTCCTACTACATGTAATTGTGGCATTGCTACTTAAGTACTTAAGTAAAAAAAGAGTATACTTGTTCCACCCCCATGCTTGCTGAGAATGCCTTCCAGTCCTATCTGCCCCCCCGTCCCCCCTCATGTAATTAACAGAGTTGGTTACGTAAACGCGCGGCTCCCCAACGGGCCACACTGGACGTGTTATCTCAGCCCACGAAGCAATTAAAAGACCATTACGGCTCAATGCATGGAGCGGGCCAACGCCAACGCACTGCTCACTGCTCTCAGCCGCCGCACGACACTAATGGACTGTTCTACCGACAGTGACACCAGTTCATGTGACTAAACCTTTTCTACCGACGGTGACACCACTTCATGTGACTAAACCTTTTCTACCGACGGTGACACCACTTCATGTGACTAAACCTTTTCTACCGACGGTGACACCACTTCATGTGACTAAACCTGTTCTACGACGGTGACACCACTTCATGTGACTAAACCTTTTCTACCGACGGTGACACCACTTCATGTGACTAAACCTTTTCTATGACGGTGACACCACTTCATGTGACTAAACCTTTTCTACCGACGGTGACACCACTTCATGTGACTAAACCTTTTCTACGATGGTGACACCACTTCATGTGACTAAACCTTTTCTACCGACGGTGACACCACTTTATGTGACTAAACCTTTTCTACCGACGGTGACACCACTTCATGTGACTAAACCTTTTCTACCGACGGTGACACCACTTCATGTGACTAAACCGTTTCTACGACGGTGACACCACTTCATGTGATTAAACCTTTTCTACGACGGTGACACCAGTTCATGTGACT
>NC_136793.1:12224308-12226808 GCF_951216825.1 Electrona antarctica | reverse complement strand
ATGTGTGCATCTGTATACTGACCTGACGAAGATCTGTCAAGATCGAAGCGTTGTCGTTTGTTTATTCAATAAAGTAATTCTTTACCAAAAGAATGGTGTGCGGGCCCTAGCTACCTCCTTACATAATTGCCTTATTGGCCCTGCACCCACTTTCGAGGTGCGTGTAAATAGGTATGCTCTTTTTAACTAAATCAGAAATAAATTGACAGCGACATAACCGCCGAGATCGCCTTTTGACGACTTCTGGTCCAAACGCCCTCCGTGCCAAGATCGACTTTTGACGCCTCTTTTAATATAAATTGATTTGGGTTCACAACTGTGTTCTCTACGCGCTCATAACACTCCAGTTCGGGTGCGATTAAACAAATTCTGCTGGCTTATATGTTGTCTAGGAACGCAGTAATATTTAGAATCATAATCTCCGATTCTTCTTTTTGGGTCAAAACAAGCTTGATTTGCGCTTCATGATCGCCGGTTATAAGCTTCCTGCTTCTCGGTTTCCGAGTGAAGCGGCTTTCAAAGTAATAGGGTCCCTCATAAAGAAGACAACTGGCGGTCACGGGGTCACGGGGTCACGGGGGCAACAGATACTGTATAACATAATGCTTAGGGATAGGGACCAATTAATTACTGTCTATCGTTGCTGTCAGGTTGTCACCTTGCATCTTGCGCTAGCCCCTCCTATGCCCAGGTTTGTCTGTGTGAACGCAAACACCATGATTTGATTGGCTGATCACACCATAGCGATGATTTGATTGGCTGATCACACGGCTGAGCAAAGTTGAGGATAAAAAGTGTGACAGGAAAGTGAAGACGCCAAAAGTGATTGGCCGGAATGACATTTGTGATGATTTGATTGGCTGAGCACGGAATGTGATGTATGATTATGTATGATGATTATAAGAGTTCCCCTCACTTGATGAGATTTTATATTATTATTATTATTATTATTATTATTATTATTATTATTATTATTATTATTATTATTATTATTATTATTATTTTACTAAAACATTGTGAAAATAGCAGAATAGCTGATTTTCATTTATTGGTGAAGTAGGACGTGCCTTTACGTGAGCATTTTAAATTGATGCAGATGAGGGTGGATGAAAAGTTCCCCTTTAAGTCTATAAATATACACATCAGATCAGAGTCAGATCAGGTCTAGTCATTGTTTTATGTCTATTAATATGCCATCAGAGAAGATCTACTATAGTCATTGTTTAGGTCTATAAATATGTTGCCATTAGATCAGAGAAGTTCTAGTCACTGTTTTAGATCTATAAATATGTTGCCTTCAGATCAGAGAAGGTTTAGTCATTGTTTTATTTCTATAAATATGTCACCGGATCAGAAAAAGTCTAGTCATTGTTTTTGTACACAGTGTTGTGACCTCCAGCCAGCCAGCAGCCTTCACTCACTGCTCTGACCTATCAGGTTGCCTGCTGTCCACTGCCTTCATTTACATGCTCTCTCTCTCTCTCTCTCTCTCTCTCTCTCTCTCTCTCTCTCTCTCTCTCTCTCTCTCTCTCTCTCTCTCTCTAGCTCTCTCTCTCTCTCTCTCTAGCTCTCTCCCTCTCTCTCTCTCTCTCTCTCTCTCTCTAGCTCTCTCTCTCTCTCTCTCTCTCTCTCTCTCTCTCTCTAGCTCTCTCTCTCTCTCTCTCTCTCTAGCTCTCTAGCTCTCTCTCTCTCTCTCTCTCTCTCTCTCTCTCTAGCTCTCTAGCTCTCTCTCTCTCTCTCTCTCTCTCTCTCTCTAGCTCTCTCCCTCTCTCTCTCTCTAGCTCTCTAGCTCTCTCTCTCTCTCTCTCTCTCTCTCTCTCTCTCTCTCTCTCTCTCTCTCTCTCTCTCTCTCTCTCTCTCTCTCTCCCCCAGTGCCGGTTATTGTCTCTCTATTCTGTCTGTCCTGCTGTCAGCCTTAAGGACTCACTGCAGATCAACCAGATGCGAGCCCTGTGCCTGTGCGTGTCCTTGCGTGCATGAGTGCGTGTTTGTGTGTGTGTACGTGTGTATGTGTTTCAGAGGCTGTCTTGTATCACACTTCTTTGAACAACACGCACACAAACGCACACACGCACGCACGCACGCACGCACGCACGCACGCACGCACGCACGCACGCACGCACACACACAGACACACACACACACACACACACAAACACAGAGACACAGATCACACACACACAGATCACAGATAGGCAGGTCTAGCTCGTATCTTTGCTCAGCCTGTCACTTTACATCAGGGGTAGCCAAACGAGCGTGTGACCTCCACTGTGTATGCGCGCCCTCGCGCACGCGCACGTTTGTTTGTCTGTGTGTTTGTGTGTGTGTGATTGTGCAGACTGTCAGTTCAGGGATTGTTCTGGTACTTGGCTGTCGGCTCAAACAATAAAAAAAAAGAAAAGAAAAAAGGTCTTAGCAGACAAAAAAAAGCATATAGGACTCTGAAATCCTCAGTGTTCATTGCAGTCTGGGGGTGTATACAACGGGTCCATTTGAAGCG
>NC_136793.1:12151808-12219308 GCF_951216825.1 Electrona antarctica | reverse complement strand
AAACATACTAGATCTACAAACTCACAACGTGTCACATTGTCACCACTGGTCCCAGCAAGACCCTGGTCAGCATTACCTCCCAGTCCCACCAGAGATAGTATCAATCCGTAGCCTGATTGGTATGAAATGAATACAGTATCCCTACCTTGTGCTATTTCTTACATTGTCAAGTGCATTGATTACTGATATAGGGTTGGGTTTCTGGACTGCTGATCATGCTATTTGCATGCAATGGGGCAGCTCTCAGCTTCACCCCCCAGCAGTGTTGTCTTAGTCTCTTGAATAGTTTTAATTTAGTTTCAGTCATATTTTAGTCACCTGGGATGTTTTAGTGTTAGTTTCGTTTTAGTCGACTAAATCTCATACTATTTTAGTCGACTAAATCGACAGTTGATTTAGTCGAACAAAATGTGTTTGGGCGGGCCTTGATGCCCTGTGTTCTTGATGCCGTCGTAATGACCGTTTATTTCACTTGCTGAAAATAGCCGATCTACAAGCCCACAACGCGTCGCAGTGCGATGCGTTGTGAGCTTGTAGATCGGCTATTTTCAGCATGCAACTAATTGTGAAATGATTTATACTGGATCTCTTGACCACTAGTCCCTTCCTAACAACGAACATTTTTCGTCTTAGTTTTAGTCGACGAAAACAACACTACCCCCCAGCAGTGCTTGGCTTGAGGTCAAGCACTGCAAGTCTTAATGTCTGACATGTGATGTTCACATTTCTGACTAATAAAGTATTCAATCAATCAAAAAGCATATATGGTTACTGGCAGTGGTGGAAAGTATAGGCTACATCTACATGTACTCAAGTACTCTACTTAATTACAATTTTGAGGTATTTGTACTTAGCATTTCCAATTTTCAACACTTCTACTCCATTACATCTCAGAGTAAATATTGTTGTTTTTATTCCAATACAAATATAGTGATTTTCTTTAATTCGATTTAATTTATTTGAAAAGCATTAAAAACCACATGGTTACAGCATTTCGAGGATTTCCATTGTGGTCCTCTCAATGAGGTAGTAGTGTGTAAATTTTTATTATGAATACAAATATACATTAAGCCCTTCAGCCCTACATATATGCAATGTGAGCTTATAGATCTGCAATTGTCAAAAGTTTTTTTGTAAACAGTACATTTTTTCTGAAAAGTGACATTCTGCATAATGATTACTTTTACTTTTGTACTTTAAGTATTTTTTTATGAAAAAACTTTTGTGCTTTTGCTCAAGTACATTTTGAATACAGAACTTTTACTTTTAACAGAGAATTTATACACCGTAATGCAAAAAAAGAAGAGACCAAGGAACTCTTCAAAGTTTTAAAAAGTTTAAAAAAAGTTATAATGTGACAAAGATGCGTCCTCAGGTCTAAATTCGTTAAAGCCTTGGTCTCTTCTTCTTTTGCATTTATTCTGTCACCCAGTTGTGCCAAAGAGCACCTTGTTGGAGATTTCTACTCTGGCCAATCAGATGTGCTCCTTCGTCTCTTTTTTCTACATTGTAATATCGATAATTATTCCACCTCTGGTTGCTGGGTCTTATACATTTTCAAGCCAAGTGTCCCCACATCGGTGTTGATTTCGTTGACTAAAACCATGACGACATTTTTTCGTCAAATACCTTTTTCCACTGACGAAAACTAAATAAAAACTATACTAAATAAATGGACAATTTAGTCAACAAATACAAACTGGACTATAATGTTAGGGAGGGACTAGTGGAGTTTGGTTGGGCTTGAGGTGTTGCGCTCTGAAAATAGCATATCTTCTACATGCTCACAACACTTTGCAGCGCTGCAATGCGTTGTGAGCTTGTAGTTCGACTATTTTCAGCATGCAATCAAGTGTAAAATCTGCCATTAAGACGCCATCAAGATCTGTCTTGACTCTAAATATATTTTTGGTTGACTAAATCAACTTTTTAGGCACAATAGGCAGGGTCAGTCCAGTTATGGAATAGCAGCATTATTATGAAAAGAACAGGTGACTTGACATAATTAGTCGACAGAACTAGTTCACAATATTTCCTTCAATGCTTGCTTTTCATTATGAATATAACTAAAGTTTTAAGTACTCAATTCAGGGAAGCTGTACTGTAGGCCTATATCTCCCTGAAAATATCCTATGCCCCCCCCTGGCTGTGTTTCCGTCAGCGCCCTCTAGGTGTCGCTGATGTTCTGCAGCTCAGCCTCTGTGATGATGTTGAAGGGTCTGTGAGTGTTCTTCACACACACTGCGGTTTGGATGGAGACAGTCGGTGTAGGAGAGTCGCTGATGCTAAACGAATGTAGTTGTTTCTGAAACCTGAGCTGTAGTCGTCTCTTTGCAACACAAGCAGAAGCAGGAGTCGAAACTCGAACGGATTGAATTCTGGTCTGGAAATAATAATAAGAAAAACTACTTGACAATCTAGTTACTTCAATTTGTAAAAACAGAAATAGATGAGGGGGTAGGGGGGATTTTCTTAACCACATATGACAAATGAGTGGAAATAGACCTTCTAGCTGCAAGCTCACAACCTGTCACGGTGACACAATTATGAATGCAAAATTACCAAAAAATATTTACATTATTTAATTAATATGTTAATGAATATGTTAAAAAGAAAATACTGCTAAGAGCTAGGTTCTCATGAGACTATCTGTCTTGTTGTTCCCAGTATAATGTGGGGCATGGATGAGGGCACAGTTCCTCTGTTGTCAGCTAGTTGTCTCTGAGCTATTTAGGATATGCTGTGGGTTTCAAGGGCCACAGAACAGGTCACACTGCTGCTGCCTGCATGGGGGAAGTCTCAAGTATAAATACTTCCAAGTATTCCAAAGGACAAATTATAATGTACATAATAATACTCTTTATACTATCAATGCATTGCTGTAATGACACTTAAAAAAACATATCCAAAACCAAATTCTGTATAGTAGGCCTACCAAAGTAAAGTGCTCATTATATGAATGGGCAAGTTCACAACTTCACAATAACAACAACAAGTTTAGAAATGAGAGGGAAAGTAAAAATGAAATCGAGTAAAGTAAAAGTAGGCATAGGCCTACCTCAAATTGCACTTATTGTAGTAATCTATAGCAGGCCTACTTGTTGAGTATAGTGATACTTTCAACCATTGCTATATAAATCAATGTTTGACTGTTTGTAGACACTTTATCGTATACTTTGTAAATTAGCACATGTATAACATAACCCATTACATTGAATATCCGACTACTGTGTAATTATGATGATGAAGTATTTTCCAAGACATTTTAACTGTACACAACAAGCAGTGCGTCACAATGTTTATAATATAAACTTTCACATAATAAATCAACGCCTCCCTCTCTCTCACTCCCTCCCACCGGGGCCGGAACGTACCATTCACGCGTTTACGGGGGAGGCTGACGAGCTGTCAAATGAAGCATAGTCAGATAAACTGATAAACCCAACATGGAATCATTATCAAGTTATTAATTTGAATTATTATTCTGTTATTAATTTGAATTATTATTTTATATTGCTATTAAACGCCCGAGACACACAACACAGTTGTCTGTTGAAATGGAGAGACCCCCCCCCTCTAGCTGTGGTATCGGGAGACCGGGGGCTTGTTCAAAGTGTCTCTCCCAGGGAGAGTGCAGGAGAGTCGGGGAGAGCAGAGCTGTCACGCCGCTGTCTGTTCTGGGATGCTGCTGTTTATGAAACAGCCATGTTTCATTGCTTCACAACATAACTAGACACACACAGAGAAGACAGAGCCCACGCTTTTGGTAAAGATTCCGCCTCCGTACCGCGACTGTTTTCGGGGCTCGACGGAACCAGAATGCCCGTAAAAGGCGGAGGAGGATACCGCAGCAAGAGCGACAGCGTCGGGGTAAGTTTGTGTCGGTGGCTCGGCGGGTGGGTTCCGATTAGCCTATCGGGTAGCTACTTCCGGTCGGGGTCTTTGGAGCGGATACGGAAACGGTGCGTCAATGTATGTGTGCGTGGGAATGACCGGAGGCAGTAGGGCGGGCTCTAAAACCGGAAGTAAGAACTCGAGCAGTTACTGGAAATCCAAGGCTTTCCCAACGGGTTTCTGTTTCCCGATAAAATACAGCCGATCTACAAACTCACTGCGGCGCGGTGAGATGCGTTGTGACTTGTGAGCGTATGTACTTTTTTTTATTTTTTATATCCGCACTATAATATAGGGCTCAAGTGGTTAATTTGTGTGTTTTGTGGACCAATAATGGTCTAAATATACAAAGTAACTTGCAAGTTGAAACTGAAGTCTTCAAGTTCACACTTAATTGTGGTGGATTTAAAAAGTACCATATTTTATACGATTTCGTTGTGCAACACCCGATGAAGTATAAATCACGTTCACTTTAATTTCGTGTTTGTTTATTTATTTGATGTATTGGTAAAGTGTTCGGGTAGGTGTTGCTCTGACGGCAACCAATCCCGTTCCAGCTCCTGTCATACACCTGTTGTGTGTTCCGGTGTCTCCACCAATAGGAACACTTCACTAGATATGAAATATGTGTACTATTCTACTCTAGTTCACGTGGGGCCCTTGATGGGGTTCCAGGGGGTCCCAGCAAAATTGGGAACAGTTTAAACATTTAAGCCCATTTTGTTTGGCTATTCTATTGCATATTATATACAGTATAGGCCTACTGTATATAACCGCAGCATTACAAGCGTAACACTGCGTCTGTTTTTGAAAAATGTTGACAAATCTCTTACGGGAGTCCCTGGCACATATCTACTTCTGTGGCCAAATATTATGTTTGAGAACCACAATCGCTGCGCTCTGGTTCAATAGTTGGCCAGCGCACAAAATGTACAATCTTTAGTGTGTTGATTTATCTATGAGAGTGAGAGTGTACACATGGAACCAACCAACCTTTGTGTTGATTTCAATTAAGTTACATTTAAATTATTCAGATTCAAATTATTATTATTATTATTAAGTAAAAATAGAACAAAAACAAACATCGCTTACAGCAAATGTAATAAAACAAAGCTCACAGTGTAGGTCGGCTATTTTCGGCAAGGTGATTTAGTGTAGAGGGAAACAAGGAGGCGACCCAGTATAGACCCCTGGGGGATGCCAGTCAATTCAATATATGGTATAAATGGTTAAATGGCTGACAGTTGAGAACAGTCAAGTACTTAAATTGGTTAAAGAATGGCAGTGGATATGCTGCTAGATCCAGTGCCACTGATTTGCTTCCCTGAAGGTTTCAGAGTACACGAGGTAAAAAAATATCTATAGAATGGAACCGATTGCCTTCTAATATTAAACCGACAGCCACTGCTAATCAGAGCAGTCAAGGGGTGACTGACTGAGTTGCTGAGAAGCACCCAGGAAATATGTGAAACTAATACAAATAAAATAGTTTATTTATTTTCATTTATTTATGAGGAGGACCATCTCCTCATGCAGAGCTCTGACAGCCACAGGGCAGCTTTCAGCCCTGGGCAGCGACTCAAGACACCTCCAGCGCTTTTCCATTACAGCTCATCCTGCAATGGAAATGAGTCACTATGAGTTATTCTGTCAGATAATTGTAGTGGAGTAAAAAAAAGGTACTATATTTGCTTTTAAAGTGTACTATCGAGAGATTCGAGACGTGTAAATACTCAAGTAAAGGTATAAGGCTAATGCTATTTTATTGTTAGTTTTAGCTGTGTTAGTGGGTTTTATGAATATTTAACCAATATAACATACAATGGATTAAATAACCCCGGGCGTTTGTTCGGGGTGTTAACAAAAGCACAATATTTACATTTGTAACACTTGTTTATTTTTTGTAACAGTTTTGGAGATATCAGTTTTATATCCGACGGCAACGATATCCAGTCTCTCTCTCTCTCTCTCTCTCTCTCTCTGTGTTTAAGATTTATTCATGGCTTTATTTCAGGGAGAGGGGGGAGAGAGACAGACGGAGAGAGGGGGGAGGAGGATGAGTGAGGAAGAGGGAGAGACAGTAGCCAAATTCCAATACCTCCAAGTTCCACAGTCGCTCACTCCACTTGCGCATTAGTCCCGCCCCCCGGCGAGGAGGATAGGATTATATGCCAGTCCGGAGGAATCAAGCAGGCTGGACTGACGGCCACATTCCAACTCCTCACTCCTGCCTGCTCGCTCACTGCTGTACGTTAGATGTTGTTTCTCATAAATGAGCTGTTTGACTGTTCAACACACACATGCACGCACGCATGCCATGCATCCATGTTACATTTTGGTATGAGCACGCACAACAAAGTTTCGTTCGATGTACGCTCGCTGTTGGACGCTCCAGGTGGCTCTGGGAGATCACTTGCTCTCCGGTCTTGTCTCGGCCCCTCTAAAAGCGACCGACCATAATTGGGACAAAACTAGTGTGGAGTGAGGCAGTGAGCCAGTGAGCAGAGATTTGGGTATTGGAATTTGGCTACAGTGAGCGAGAGAGAGAGAAAGAGAGTGTGACATGCAATGAATATGAATTAGAGAGTCTCTCTAGGTCAGCTTTGAACCCAGGTCAGCTGTGGGAAGGACTAGCCTTATTTGTGTGAAATTGGTTAATATAGCATCAAAATCTGTTTAACAACTCCAACCTTATATCTACTATCTAGGCTACTTGAAAATGGCATCACGTTGTGATCTTGTAGAAAATATTCAAAAGATCGTTAATTTCTTTTTACTGCCCTTCAGAGGTGTGTGTGTGTGTGTGTGTGTGTGTGTGTGTGTGTGTGTGTGTGTGTGTGTGTGTGTGTGTGTGTGTGTGTGTGTGTGTGTGTGTGTGTGTGTGTGTGTGTGTGTGTGTGTGTGTGTGTGTGTGTGTGTGTGTGTGTGTCAAAACGTGCACATGCGACCCATGGCAGTACTCGACCCCTGACATCGTCTATTTATTTACAGTACAATTGTCTTCTGTTCAAATGACAGTTTAGCTAAATGTAACCAGGGTGTGAAAACGTCTCTACAAAATGAAATCCCCAAAACCATTCTTTCTTTCACATCAGAACGAAATAACATAAAGGAATAGGCAGTCAGGAATCCTGAGAAATCCCTGAGAAATCTTCCCAGGTTAATTTAAGAACACACTTCAATGTATGAATTTCACATGACTATCATGCACATTGGCCATAAATAATACATTTTTAGGAAGGAAGCTTTTAAAATCTGCCCTCATGCTACGATTGGCTCCGGGCCAGGCTTTGGACATGTCTGTACTAGGGACATTACTAGGGTCATTCAAAATAACGTTGTCCAACTCATCGAGAGTAGGCTACCGGTATCTCTTTATTTTACACTATTGGCATAAATATGGACCCGTTGAACTCTCAGACTTAAAGAAACACTCAGAATTTTACAATATACATGTCAAGTACATGTACATAGATTAGCCTGTTGTTCCAAATTATAATCGCTTGATCGCCTTTATTTGACATAATCACAGTATAAATTAATGTAATTTTGATTCATATGCTCCAATGCAAAAAGAGTTAAAAAAAGCTAAACACAATTCAAATTTTAATCGCAATTATTTGTATCCTGTCATGATGGTGACAGCCATACATGTTCGTACTATGCACTGAAGATTCACATGTAATCAGCATGCGTGACCTGGAGTCAAGCACGACAGCAGCTGTGTGCCATGCAGGTGACAAGTGACAACTGCGAGGACGCCATCCATCCACCGTCCACTGTGTGTGAAGCCACTGGCCTCATGCAACTTAATGACATGTCGCTGAACACGCCCCCCCGCTGCCTTGTACTGCCCCCGGTGGGAAGTAACCAAGTACATGTACTTAAGTACCGTATTTGAGTATTACTATTAATATTTTTTTATTTATTTAATTACATTCTTTTAACTATATACCGGTAACAACTTTCTCTTGTGAGGACATTGCAGGAAAATTAGTACTTTTGGTACAATAATAACACACACACACACACTCACACTCACGCACACACCTCTCTCTCTCTCATCTCCTACACAGAGTGCCACTGACTCACTGCAGTACTTAGATTGACAGTGTCCTGTCAGGAGTATGTCTGTCTGTCCCTATTGTTACCGTTGCCTCTGATGTGTGTGGTGTGCTGTAGATCTTGTGGAGCCTGTGCACATCACAGGCACACCACTAAATCTAATCCAGGCTTCAGACACGGTCACAGTCATGACAGTTCACACACTGAGTGAACACAGCATCGCTCTGTAGCAGCTTTGAGGTTTCCAGCCAGCAGTGACCGACTGGCTGTGGTCGGCAGCGTCACTGGTGGAAAGTAACTAAGTACATTTACTTATTAAGTACAATTTTGAGGTATTTGTACTTTACTTCTGCTCCGCTACATCTCGGAGGCAAATGTTATATAGTTTTCTTTACTCCACTACATTTATCTGAAAACTTTGTACAAGCACTTAAGTACAGTGAAGGGCAGAGAGACGGCATGTGGATACATTGGTCATGAACTGTTAAGTTTGTGGAACACGCACACACGCACACACACACACATACACAGCTAACATGCACCGTGTTAATTTAGGTCTTCTAAGCCTCGACACCAAGCCTGCTGCATGTGTCACCACTACCGCTCACCCACTGGTGTAATTACATGTCATTGTGTGTGGCTGTGTGCGTGCGCTTGCTATTTTAGTTCCTGTTGTGTGTGCCCGAGGACACAAACAGGACGTACTTCCAGGGAAAAGGAACTGACACCCACTTCCCCTTAGCAACCGTCCATCCAGGGCATGGCAACCGTGTACAGTAATCGTCCAGTGAACGGAACGGGTTTCCGTTTGGATTTGAATTTGAAATTACTTCTATAAATACTTTCCCTTTGAACTGAAATGAAGGACGTTTTTGTGTCATTATAATAATAATAATAATAATTATTATTACTTATACTATACAGATTAACCAATAAAACATTAACAAATACAAATTGCCAATCTGAAAGCTTGTAGATAAAAGGAAATAGAAAACGCAACACTTTTTTTTCCCCAACAATGTATTTATTTTCCTTTTTCCACACAAATGACAATACAAAGAAACAACAATGAACATTACAAGACAATTACTGATATAAAGAAAGCAAAACAACAATAACCAAAAAAAGACAAAACAAAAAAACAACTCCTTTAGCTTCATCCAAATTACTCATACAAAGAAAACAAAACAATGACCAAAAAATAAAATGACAACAGCACTACTCCTCTTCAGCTCCATCCATTAAATGTGACATTATTGTTCTTAATATACCTTATAAAACGGCCCCACACCTCCTGAAACATTTCTTGTTTGTCCTTAAGAATGTATGTAATCTTTTCCAAAGGTAAACATAAAGACAATTCCCTGAACCACTGTGTAATACTTGGTTTGTCTGGCCTCTTCCAGGTCAATGCTATCACTTTCTTAGCTTGTAAAAGACATATCTACTGTATAAACATTTACACATTACACTTGTGTCCCTCTGGATATAGACCGAGCAGGAAGAACCTTCCCAACGCAACACATTTTGAAATACTTTGCATATTTCTCTGTATTGATAATTTTACTTAGTAAATATTTTTCTTTTTTCTTCTTTTCATCCACCACTGGTTTTGAATTTGAAATGCCTTCTATAAATAGCCTTTGCCTTTTGAAGGGAGAAACAGCACCTGTCCTTATTAATTGCACAATGCCTCTTTGTCTTCACTGAATCAAAGCATTCTGCTTTGTTTATCCCTTTGGACAGTGGTGGAAAGTACATTTACTCAAGTACTGTTCCGTACAATTTTAAGGTGCATTTATTTCACTTGAGGATTCAGTACCTATAATATACAACTTAATTAATTACTTATTTTTATTTTACATAATGTTTACTTTTACTCAAGAAAATGTAAAATGTTTCTCTATTTTGGTATTGATACTTTTACTTCTACTACAAAAACATCAGAGTATTTCTTCCAACGCTGTTTTTTTAGTTTTTTTAAATGAGTTCTATAAATAGCCTTTCCTATTTGAAGGCAGAAACACACCACCTGTCCTAATTATTATTAATTCCACTTTTGAATCAAAACATTCTCCTCTGTTTTTGCCCTTTGGGTATTTTTTACCCTTTTGATCCTGTCTTAACGTCATACAGTACAGTCTCTGTCATGGAAGCCTTGGATGTCCAAAACTGTTACTTTTCACCAACTGGAACAAAGAATCCTTTCTTTGTTCCATCGGATCCAATGTAGTTATTATTTTGTCACAAGCGCTTAATACTTTTCATTGTTTCAATATTTATTAAAGCCACACTGCATGCCACAGGCACACGTAACCCCGTTCAAGCTGGTCTACCTATTTTAGATATGTCGTTATATAGGCTTTCACCTATAATCATTATTGTAAATAATTGTATTAAAAAAATTGCGGAATCTACAAGCTCACAACACATTGTATCACAGTGCATTGCCTCGAAAACACGTCCAGAGCTTGTAGATCGGCTATGTTTGGTACTGCTCCTCACAAAATATAAAATATTACTATTGAAGCAGTGTGCTTTTTATGTCAAATGTTTGATTTTAACTGGAGTCAGAAGAGTTATGTGGATGATTTGACTGTGTGCTAGCGAGGTGTGGCTGTGTGTGGCTGTGTGTGTGTGTGTGTGTACTGTATGTGTGCATTTGTGCTTGGCCCATGTATAAATTTGAATACATGGTTTGTTTTATTTGCGTCTCCCTGTGTGATCACACAAGCTGAATTTACTTATACCGTGCATGGGCGTCACTTAGCTCAAAAACACCAAAAATATAAATTTGGTGTCAACTTAAACCTCAATTATTGTCTTTTTTTTTTTTTTACAAGCGCATCATTTTGTAGGCAGGATGAAGAACAGAAATACTGCAGAAGGAATGAAAGGGCAAAGCAGATCAGATTATTCAAACTATTTAGCTGAGACTAGAGAGACCATCTGGTAGCCACAAGGTCACCGGTTCAACTCCCAGCCCCCGGTCTGTGTCGAACCGTCCCTGAGCAAGACACTTAACACCTAACTGACCAGACAGTGGCCCTGTGGTTAGAGTGTCCGCCCTGAAACTGGGAGGTCGGGCGTTCGATCCCCGGCCGGGTCATACCAAAAGACTGTAAAAATGGGACCCAATGCCTCCCTGCTTGGCATCAATGGGTTGGATTGGGGGTCAAATCAACTAATGATCCCCGAGCGTGGCGCACGCTGCGGCTCACCGCTCCAAGAGATGTATCAAATTCGGAGAACAAATTTCACTGCGGTAACGTGTGCGACTAATCGTACGACTTTGACTTTGACCCCCCCTAAACCTTTTGAAAAGAATGTGTTGTTAGTGTGCTCCAGAACGATGTTTCTTTTCTTCTTTTAAGTTATGTACATTGATGGCTGAACCAATGAAAAGTATCAACAAGAGCTTGTGACTAAATAATAACCACAGACTATACAGTTGTAATTTAAAGAACCTGGAAGAGATCACAGGTTCTTGTTTTTTGTTTTTGTTTTCATTTTCCTGAAAACAGTTTTGGACATACAAGGTTTCCCCCCGACAACGATAATATACAGCAGGGGTGGTGGGCAACTTTGACGATGGAGAGGGCCACTATAGTTCCACACTCATGCACTCCAGAGGGCCACTATAGTTCCACACTCATGCACTCCAGAGGGCCACTATAGTTCCACACTCATGCACTCCAGAGGGCCACTATAGTTCCACACTCATGCACTCCAGAGGGCCACTATAGTTCCACACTCATGCACTCCAGAGGGCCACTATAGTTCCACACTCATGCACTCCAGAGGGCCACTATAGTTCCACACTCATGCACTCCAGAGGGCCACTATAGTTCCACACTCATGCACTCCAGAGGGCCACTATAGTTCCACACTCATGCACTCCAGAGGGCCACATTGCATATTACTGTCGTAGCAAAAGTAGCCGATCTACAACATCTCGCAGTGCGACGCGTTTTGAGCTTGTAGATCGGCTATTTTTGCTATATTTAATTTAAAAAAAAAATTGGAATCCTGAAAAGTAACGTTTTTTATTTAATTTAAAATGCATTTAGTTATACTTATGTTAAATGTATGAACTAAATATAAATACACTGCATTGGACATAAAAAAGACAATAACATTGTACTAGTCATTCAGCTACTAATATAGAAGTAATTCAAGTGGGATCATGTTTGCATGTTTGGAATTGTAACGGCATAAATCAAATCAATAATATATCAATATTCTAATATTAACCTGCAGGCCGGATAAGGTGAAGGTGGGGGCCGCCAGTTGCCCATGTACAGTATGATATACAAGCAGGTCAGATATATGAAGAATACAAGGCAATGGCGTCATAGTATGTGTGTGCATGTGGCTCATGGCAGGATAGGCGTGCGTACCGTATTTGCATGCATGTTGCTCATGCGGTAAGGCTTGTGTGTACTGTATGTGCGTGCATGTTGCTCATGGCAGTAAGGCGTGCGTATGTGCGTGCGTGCATGTTGCTCATGGCAGTAAGGCGTGCGTGTGTGCATGTTGCTCATGTTTACCCGGGAATGGCAGGAAGCGTGGAGGGCGTAGCGGTTTACAGAGAGACTTCCTCAGAGAGTCCAACACACTGACCAGTGACCACACCCTGTCGGCCAAAGGGCAGAGCAGCGCTGCTTGACCCCATCTGATCTGATGTACAGTATTTACTCGTGTATGACCTAAATCACAACACTGTTTATCCTAAACGGGGATGTGGGAGTTTTATCAAACGCTCTCCTGGGAGACGCACATTACTCTTTGTTGACCGGATAGTAGAGGCAGAATCTGCACACCGGAATTAGTGTTGCCGTGTGTTCATTTAACTCTGAAAGTGTCATTGATCTGTATTCTGTAACGTTCCTTTTTCTTTTTTTTTTGTCTATTGGCCATCGCTTGTGACCCCGGCCCCCTACTTCTCAAATCACCAATCAAACAACAACAACACGCACTTGTGCTATATTAAATAGCAGACCAGAGGTAGAAAACTGTCGTTCGCTGATGTCATCGCTAGGGACACATGCATCAGTAAGCAGGAACTGGGGATGGCAATGAAGGACCGGGAAGTCTGGCGTGTTATTGTGAAATCCACGATCTCGACTGCGGTCGAAAAATGATGATGATATTAAATAAAATGGCTATATATATATATATATATATATATATATATACAAACCCTGCTGTGTTTGACCAGTATTTGCTGTGATGGATAGGTCTAAACCCAACCCTAAGTAAAACTATGCCCTAAAACTATGCCCAATCAGACGGGTCTATCCTAGAGCTGTGGTGGGATTCATAATCACGTGCCAGAACACGATAAATGTATCTTCTGTGCCTCAACTTGCCCACTTTGAGTTTCTCACCTGCAGGTCGATGTTGACAATACTTATGGTGTGTGATGATTATATTTTTAAATTTGATGTATCTTAGTATAACTTACTAATACTAACGGCAAGATTCATCCATCACGCCGTTCCATCCACCGTTACTTCCCAGGCTGTTGTAATCAGGCCAGCTGGGGTGTAAGGCGCGATTCATACTCCTATTTTAGAGCCGAATAAAAGTCGGTTCGGCGCTGTAGAGCCTACAATGTGACGTCATTTGAGGTTCGGGGGGGCGGGTACCGTCCTAAAGTCGGCTCTTCGGTGCTACTGAAAATTTCTGACGAGCCGAAATCATTTCGGCACTACAGCGCCGAAACAGCGGTAAAATAGGAGTATGAATCGGCCCTTAGGAAGTGGTCACTGTCCGAGCCTTCCCTAAAACGCCCCCTGGACAATGCTCCGAAGATGACTATTATTATTATTAAAACGCCCCCTGGACAATGCTCCGCCCCCTGGACAATGCTCCAAAGATGACTCTTAATATTATTATTAAAACGCCCCCTGGACAATGCTCCGCCCCCTGGACAATGCTCCGCCCCCTGGACAATGCTCCAAAGATGACTCTTAGACTGTTCTTCATTCAGCTGCAAGCTGATCATGTCAGACACCGAAAATGGCCGATCTATAAGCAGATTGGCTATTTTCAGGCGATCTCGCGTGTGGACGTGCTTGAACTACACAGCGCCATAGCTCAGTCAAGTCAGTCAAGTCGTGAGCATTTCTCGTTCGAGTGTCCTCTCAATCTCCGGAGAGACAAACGGAGGCCTTGAGATTAGCAGAGCGCAGTCAGTCCTCCACGGCTCGTCCTAAAAGCCATCCACGGTTTCGTTTTTATAAGCTCACAGCACTCCAAGCACAAGGACCGATTGTTCAAGTGCTGTTTTGCTTTGGTTTGGTTTATTGTTTACTTAGACAATGACCCGCTTTAGAGAACCACTGAAACAAGTCCCCCTTTCATTTAGAACCTCCTCCCATCATCTGCCTTCCTTTCTCTATGGTGGTGTTGTTTTTTCTCTCTGTGTCTTCATTCGGTCGTTGTGTCTGTCTGTCTGACTGGTCCCATTGTGATGATGTCACGGTGTTATTAATGAGTGCACTGTTTTCTCGTACTGTGGATTCCTGTGCCTTCATTATGCAGCCCTGTGGGCCTGTTTGCTCTTTAGTTGGGGCTTGCCGTGCGTTCTGCTGGCCTGTGGTGCCTCGTGACAATTCTTTTAAGTTTGGCTTTTAGCGGAGGATGCTCAGCCTCTTACCCCGAGCGACTTGACAAGTGTGAGATCAGAATAAGCAGTGTAAACATGAACTCTAGTCAGTAAACAAGCTAAATAGTCAAACAAATAGAGCGCAGAGAGAACAATGCACTAGGATAGCAGGTGAACAATGGACCTGTCTGGAGGCTATCTAGAGAACATTATGTATTTTGGGATCTATAGGATACCAGGTAAACAATAAACCTAGCGTAGTGTAAACAACGTGCTATCTAAATACCATTCTGTACATTTGTGGTCGAGGGGGAAAAAAAGGTAGGGAACAAAAACATAAGAACAAGTGACCTTAGCTATGGCTGCATAGTAAACTAGCATCTATCGAACAAAAGGTGACAAGAAGGGACAAGGGGTGATGTGGAGTCTGAAGAGGTGAGTGCTAGGGCGAGGCGAGTGCTAGGGGGTGAGGTAGGTGGAACATTGGGAGTGAGTGTGGGTAGTTTATTCCACAGCTAAGAGCTTGGGGGCCAGGAGGGAGAAGTGTCTAGGACGTGTGGAGCGTTGTTTAGGGAAGGCTCGGACCCGGACAGCATTCCAGTGTTCGCTGAAGTGAGCGGGCGCCTGGGTTGTAATGAGGTTGGATCATGTCATGAAGATATCGGGCTGTCATGACATGGTTGCCTAGTTAGGCCAGCATCAGTGTTGTCGTGTAGCCTACTTGGTGTGGGCAGCAAGCAGAAGCCTAGGGCTGTTACAATTATTACATAATGGTGTAATCGCAATTATTTGATATAGTCGCAATTATTTTTGCATCATCGTCAACATAAAAAAGTAGAAATAACAGATCTAGAAGCTTACAATGCGTCACGTTGTAAGGTTGTAGATCGACAATTTCTGCTATTATTACTTTTTTTAATCAAATTATTAAATATGTCAGTTATTTAATTAAGTTAAGTTATTTGTCATAACTGCCCTGCACAATGTTTTATTACGAGTTCGTGGTTGTCCAATGTTCAAGGCTAAAGACACAATTAAATCGTTAATCGTAATCATTTGTTTGTAATCGTGACAAGCCTAGGGAGCGCAAAAGGAGGGAAACGTGATCATTTCCATGGTGTGCTGACGTATTTTGTGCATCAGTGCAGAGTGCTCTTGACATTTTCAGAGCTTCTGCTGTTGAGATGAGAGATGAACAAACACTTGTGACCTAATGCTCTCCTCTCTACCAGATGGATCTCACCTGCTCGCAACGCAGCGTGCGTGTGTGGTACACGAGAAAGGGAGGACAGGCAGCAATGAGAACACATGTTTTGATTAGAACCCGACGGATAGATTGAAATTGCCAACATATTAGCCATTACAGTATCTGGATCTGCTATTTTGACTTTCGTAGTTGTTTTTATTCTTTTGCAAAGTTCTGAAATTCTTTTGATATTCTTTTTCTTTCTTTTTTTGGGGAGGGTGAAAACCAAGTTCAAGTTTATAATTAATTGCATTGAACATACAGTATGAATATTGAATGCAAATATCATTTCGGTTTGGTTTTTAGGCTTCATTTTCACAAATTGCACAGGGCAGAGCTTGTAGATTTTTTTGAAAATGCTTGAGAATGCGATTAGGCGATTATGTAATAATTGAGACGGGCCTACAGAAGAGATGTTTAGACTGGAGGTTCTGGTTGCGAGGGCTGGGTGGTGGGAGGGGGAGATGGGGGACATGGCAGCTGATTGCAGGAAGAGGATTTAATATCAGACATCAGCCTCATCATCTCCTCTCCGCTCCACTTTAAAGACATTCCACATGTGCTCCGAAGGGGAAGAAACACCACACACACACACACACACACACACGCACACACACGCACGTTGCACACACAAACACACCAGTTGTCTCATCTCATTTTCTACATCAAGGGTCCACTGGCTGTATTCCTGACTTCATACTTGAGCAGTTTTGAGCAGTTTTGATCCTGACAGGAATCCACTGCTATCTGACTCTGACAGAAGTCGACAGATCCCATCTTCTTCTCCTCCTCCTCCTCTGTAAACTCGGTCGTTTCTTGTGGTTTGCTTTGTTTATCAGAACAACTGTGGGGTTTTAAAAGGGAGTACAGTGCATCCACCAAACGACTGTGGGTTTTTTAAAGGGAGTGCATCCACAGAACCAAACAGATTACCATCTGTCAAACCTTTTCCTGGATTAGATTGGAAGCCTGATTTATACTTTGTGCGTGACGCTGGCATCGCTCGCCGGAAGGGGAAACCAAAATATATTATCTGCTTATAAAACTAGCATCAAGAAGTGATACAAGGCCTAGGCGGTGGCGTAACCGTCTGGGCACCCGACTGGTAATCCAGTCGCAGTGTGCCGCGGGTTCGACTCCCGAGCCCGACACGGCCTTTACTGCATATCTTCCCCCATCTCTCTCCCGTTTCCTGTCAGCCTACTGTCTGTCCCTTCAAAAACCAATAAAAGGC
The DNA here is from genome assembly GCF_951216825.1 of Electrona antarctica. Lineage (NCBI taxonomy): Eukaryota > Metazoa > Chordata > Actinopteri > Myctophiformes > Myctophidae > Electrona > Electrona antarctica. The sequence continues at coordinate 12,202,256 of NC_136793.1, read as the reverse complement.
GTAAGCCGCAAAAAAATATATTTAAAAAAAAAAAAAAGAAGTGATGCAAGAGGAGTGAAGTGCTCCTGAGGGCAAGGGTTCCAAAACTTTTCAGACCATGACCCCCCCCCCCCAAAAAAAAAATCATATTTGAACGGTGGACCCCCAAAATGTATTATATTTGAACTGGGGACCCCCCCAACAATAATCATATTTGAACTAGGACTCTAAAAAATAATTATATTTGAACTGGGGACCCTCCAAAAATAAAGTTTGAACCAGGGACCCCCAAACCTTTTTTATTGTGTTGCCAATGAAGGGAACAGAGAGCTGTGAACGTTTCTGTGGAGGTTGAAGACCTCTCACGCTAGCAAGCATTTTGGGTCTCAGTAATTGGCAAAAAATAATTATAATAACGCAGACATTATTCGCCGGGCATGCATGGAAGTGCATGTCATTGTTTTGGAGTTGAACCCTGAGTGCTTTTTTGTCTCGGTGCCCGGGCGGATACATGGATCCACGGGGCCGGCGTGCGCTGGGTGACACGGAGCTGGGTTGGGTTACCGTCCCCAGCGCCCATCAGGTCACCACTACTAGTCTCAGGTGGCATTCCATTGGTCCGCAACCAGTCAGCGTGGGGGGGCAACGTATCGGTGCGGGGAACGTGTCCGTGTGTGTAACTCCACTCCGCCGCTCTCCTCTTGCGTTCTTGTCCGTCAGTGTGAGACGCACTGTAGCAGCACAGCAGGCGTGCAAAGGAATGTCTGTGTTCTATTCTATTCGGACACTTTCTCATCCAGGGCTGCACCTAATGATGATTTGCCCACGTGCCGTTATTATCGATTTCCTTTTTAGGATTAATCGACTAATCGAGAAGGGGATTTAAAAATATATAGAGATCTTTTTTTATATATATAAACGAATCAACGCAAAACATTTCTAATATGTTTTATAATCGGCTTATAATAATTCTTATTAATTCCTTGCCTTACAACGGCGTACAAAAATTGCACATCTACAAGCTCACAGCATATTGAATCGCGGCACGTTATGAGCTTGTAGTTCTGGTATGTTTGGTATTTTGTTGTTTTTCCACAACGATCGACTACATTGATTACTTTGATTTGAAGTGTTGCAGCCTACTTCATAGTTCGTAGCGGTGTGAGTGATCAGGATGTTGTTTTTCGGGCCCTCTGTCCTGGCTCGTTTCTGTAGCCGACCGTTCATGCTAAACATTACCACCTGCCCGTCCGTCTGTCCGTCTACCTGTTGGTAAATGCTACCGTCCGTCCTTCTGTCCATCTGCCTTTACCGGTGTGTCAAGATGGCCGTTCGCTTTCAAGACCAGGTAGGCATTTTGTCATGCCAGCTGTGTTTAATATCTTATAAATCAATGGTTCTCAAAGTGGGGTTCCGGGAAACCCCCAGTGGTCTTTTTTTAAGGATTTCCAGGGGGTCCCCAGCTAAATTATTGATAGTTAATAGGAACCAAATGGACCCTAACGGCGGGTCTCTAACTCAGAGTGTGCAAATGGACCTTTTACGGCTCCCATTAATCCTTGCCCTAACCTGAATTTGTACCTTAACCGTAAGTCCTAACTCTAAAAATGGCAGCATTGGCTCTACAAGCTCACTCTGTGCCACGCTGCAAGCATGTACATTACATCTGCTATTTTTGGACATTTTTGAAAAATCTTGAAAGTGTGAGAACTAGTGATTTTGAAGCCATTTGTAGAATCGGCCTCAGGTCTTCATGGGTTAAAACAACCTTTTCTCTTGTGAGGACCACAATGAATTGACCTCACAATGTCCATTTCTCTGCTATCCTGGTGGGCGCACGTGGGCGTGCGCAGTTACACACACACACACACACACACACACACACACACATACCACGCACACACACGTCGCCTAGTTCCCATGGACGATGCACTCCGCTACACAGCGGCAACAACGGGCTGTTAATGCGTTCATTATTTTTCCTTCCCTGTCGCTCTGCATTCTGTTGAGCCGACGGTTGACCTCTGTGCTCCTGTACTTTTTAGAAGGCCTGGGAAGAGTTCTACATACCGAAATGACTGTCTTTATCTCTACCCTCACTGTAATTACTGCCTGAAATGGGAGGCTTTAGAGATTGTATGCATGCTGGGGACGAAAAGCTACAAAGGAATGCCCCGGTAATAAATGGGTTCAGCCCACCGCTAATTAACACACAATGAAATACGTCAGACATTAGGGAGCTAACACACTTTTAAATATGAATGTGCAACGTTTCTGTGTCACTCTTCTTTAATAGCTGTCGAATTTCAAAAGAATAATCAAGTCAAGGCACTTCAACATTACTTTATAGATACAAAAAGACCACTTACAGTATAATATTAATGCCCCTTTTTGAGTTTTTCTCTTCTCTTTTTTTGCTTTAATTGCTGTTAATTGCTGTTTTTTATCTGCAAAGTCAAGTCGCATGAAATTACTATAATCTCGAGACGCGGTATGATGGCTTCGTGCGCAATTCAACCTTGGTGCGTCCGTCCACGATTAGGTCGAACAGCATAATGCATTGTGGGGGATACCCAGTGGCCTGAACATGTCTGGGGGTTGCTGGGAGGTGTAGTCAGTGGCAGACCTCGTAATAGCCCATAAAAAAAATAAAAAACACACAAAGAAACCCCACATGGAATGTTGTCTGTCTGGAGTGGTTACTTTTTTGGTGTACTGTATGTATTGTATTTTGGCTCTTTTATGCCTTTTATTATAGATAGGACAGTAGGCTGACAGGAAATGGGTAGAGGGATATGGAGTGACACGCAGCAAAGGTCGTCGGGATCGGGACTCAAACCTGTGAGGCTACACTAGGGCATTAAAGGACCACTTCACCACTTTTCAACCTATCTTCATATAATAGGTCCTCACTAATAATCATGATAAAATGGCACCATTTTTTTCTACTCGGTCTGTGTCTCATACGAGGGCTGTGGGCAGTTCAGAAACCCGTCCACCAGTGACATCATCGTTAGGCAGATTTTTTTAAAACACGATTTTTTTTACAAACATTTTTAGATTTTTATTATCGTGAGAACAATGGCTTCCATTTTCGCATTGCTACTTTTCAGGAATAGAAAGCCTGCAGTTTCTATTAGCTTGGATTCCCCATCGATGATGTCACTGGTGGACGGGTCTCTGAACTGCCCACAGCCCTCCTATGAGACACAGACTGAGTAGAAAGAAATGGTGCCATTTTATCACGATTATTAGTGAGGACCTATTATATGAAGATAGGTTGAAAAGTGGTGAAGTGGTCCTTTAAGCAACTAGTCGACTAGTTTACTAGTCGACTAGTAAATCCATTAGTCGACCTTGCTGGTACTAGTTGACTAGTTGACGAGAAAAAAAAAGACGTTTATTTTCTTTCTTTTTTCCCCCTGATTTTGTAGGCCTCATGATCAGGTAGATTATAGTTATAGTCACCAATGTACACAGTTTTTAAATGTACAAATATTTATTTCCAAACCCCCCCCCCCCCTTTTTTTACATAAGTGGTTAAACAACCAGTCGACTAGTAAACTAGGCAACTAGTCAACTAGTAAAAATGACTAGAAGTGAACTCCCTAGGGCTGTAGCCTAGGTGCCTGGACCGCTCCTCCAGCGGCCCGGACCCTGGACACGTAAATTACTAGCTGCTCTTAGTGTATCAGATGGACAATATCTAAATATATATATTTGTGTCATTTACTGTTCAATGAAACTGTATTCGGCTGTATCATTTTTAGTTCCTCTTTATGAATACAGCTGCCCACAAGCCCACAAATAAATCCCTTTCATATGAGACGTATGAAAGGGAGCGTTTACCCCTCTCAGAAATGTTGGTATGTGCAGTATGCACTCTGGCCAGATTTGTCATGTGATACGTCATGTGATACACGCCGTCTTGTTGATGTGGTGTGGCGTGGCAGCGAGACCAGTCCGTCTGGATTTGAATGTTTTGGATGAGGGAGAGGGAGACATTCAAATTCTGACCGCAAAGGGAAACTGGTGTTTTATATGATATGAACATGTGTAATCAACAACTGTTGTTTATATATTATATTAATACATGCACAGACACTTTTGTCAGGGACTTTTGTGCATTATACAGTATACTGTACATATAAGATATATGTATATAATCAAATCATTTAAGCTAGTCAGCCTTTTGAGTTCATGGATTGGCTGTTTGATTGTGGAATGGCTATTTGAGCTTGTACATCGGGACTTTTCTTATAGTCATAGATCAGCAATTTGAGCTTGTAGGCTATTTTTTTGTAGATTGGGATATCAAACGTGTACAGTAACCGCAGATCAGCTACTGTATGTCCTTGTATATCAGCTATTTGAGCTTTACAGTAGACTGGCTATGTTCTTCTAGATTGGCTATCAAGCTTGTTGTAGACAGTTTCTTGTTCACTGGCTATTTTCTTGTAGATGGTCTACTTTCAGTCACTGTGTGCGTGTGCGCGCGTGTGTGCTGTGTGTGTGTGTGTGATCATTCCACTGTTTGGAGTGTAAGAAACTCTGTGTACCAGCACTGTTTGTGAAGGGTGTTTGTTTGTGTTATTGTGTGAGGGTGATGATGGCTGGTGTCATGGCAGGACAGGGATGGAGGAACACAACACAGTATTGTGGAGCTGAAGTCAAGTTTAACCACATGAACTCTCTCTAGACTAAACTGGACCAGAGTTGGCTCTGTACTTGGACTGCTTTTTGGTCTACAGCAGTGGTTTTCAACCAGTGGTCTTTGAGGGGGTTCCAGGTGGTCCCCAGCTAAATGATGGAGAGTTGAGAGCGTTGAGAGCATAAAATGAAATCAAATGGACGGTTTCATATTATGCTCTCAAGAGTCACATTATTGTTAAACGACTGCATTATTTATTTTTCAAGAAGTCTACACAATTGGAGACAGTAAAATATTTGTTATTTTGATCAATGATTGCCTCTTATCTCTCCTATGGTACCACATTCAATACAGCATGGAAGTGTGGACAGAAATGTTCTAAGTCTTGCGCCTGAGAGGCTAAATCTCATCAAATGGTGATCCGTGGCTCAAATGCCGAATCAATGATGGACCTTGATATGAAAAGGGTTGAAAACCACCGGTCTACACCAAATCTTTTTGCCAAAAATACACAATCTACAAGCTCTCTCTGCTATTTTTGGCTAATGTCCCCCCCAAGAATATCAGTCAAATCTGCAGGGTATTCAACCTTTTTCCGGTGTAAAACAGTGGGTGAGAAGAACATGTTTTGGACAATAAGCCCCCTGTAGTTTTCAGGGAAAGGGAAAAAGAATAGAAATGGAAGGAAAGAACAGAAAATATTCCAGATTTTTTTATTTATTTTTTAGATCATTCACTCATTTTCTGGATAAAAAGGTGGTAAAATAATTGGCTACTCTGAGGTCAAGGTCACACTCGCGCATTGTGAGCATTTATTTTCTTTAGCGCGGGACACCGTCATACGACATGGTATAACTCTGTCCTCTGTCAGATTGATGTCAGCTGAAAAGGTCATTTTCTGCGATAGGGAATCCCTGGGTAGCAGCGCCCGGCTCCCTGCGACTTTGAAGATTAAACTTCACTTATAATGAAATCTCGGCTCTCTATCCTTGTTCTGGACCTCTCTCTCTCTCTCTCTCTCTCTCTCTGTCATATGCTGGGGCAATGGAGTGCAGGGAGGCGTGGGATGTGGATTTTCAAACTGCGTATTGCGAACTTGTCTTCCTTCCAATTCCGTCACTTTGACAATAATGTGGGATTGTAAATGTTACGCAAAATTGTACAGTACAGTACAACTATAGTACATATATTTACTATAGTTATATCCGCCACTGAAGCTTGGTGAATCTACAATTTAGAGGAATACTTTACCCAAGGAATTACTTATTGTCTATTTATTACACACCCCATGAAGCCTTGAATACATTTATTTAGTTTTTGTTACTGAGCCAACAATCCAATATTCGACTAATATTTTGTTAATAGAAGACCAATCTTCACCGAATCAATACTACCGTATATTTAAATGAAACATTCTCTTTGAACCTGAGTCATACGTAGGCGTATATGTCTTAACACTGAGTGTTGTTTTGGAGTCTGTGTTATTCTTTTATACAGTTTTGCACCGGTCTCCATACCACAGCAGCGTCAGCAAATATTGGATTATTGGCTCAGAAATGCAACAAAAACGAAATAATCTCCACGTATTCAAGGCTTGGTGGAGTGAGTATAGTTATCAACCTTCCCACCAGGAGAGAGAGATCAGAAGGATCTCTGTGGTCTCGTCTTCTCACAGCTGTCCTCTTGGTGAGTGGCCTTGAGTGGCCATTCATTACTACGTCGCATGCTGGAAATAGCAGGTCACAAACGTGCTGTCAGCATGATGTAGATCTGCTATTTACGGCATTGCAACAACAACAGTGTTGCAGGCCTGTTTGTAATGATATAACACCCTGACACTGTCTGACTGACTAGACTTCCTTCTCTCTCTGGCACGCACGCACGCACGTACGACTACGCACGCACGCACGCACGCACACACCTCTCCCTTTCTCTCTCTTTCTCTTTCCCTCTCTGTCCCAACTTTCTCTCCATCTCTCCATCTCTCTCTCTCTCCCTCACTGAAATGGGATATTGTTCCTTATTATTTATAATGAAAAGATGAAATATTTACACCAACTGAGGATGGAGGACTTTTCAATAAGAAATGAGCTACATCATGGAACAAAGTTAAAAGATGTGTGAGATGTCCTTGGATGAAACGTTTGTGCGAATAAATTATTGCAGATTCTAAAATGAAAACTTGTGTTTTTTTTTACTGCTGGGTGGCTGGCTACTCGTATTATTACATATTACTCATATTGCCACTTAACATGTCAGCCAAAAGGCTTTTTCACTTTCAGAGCATGTTTATTTTAATGAGCAACCAATCGATGTCGGTGTTCCGGCTTGGATCAATATACTTTTATGTTCCAATTTATCACAATGAAAACTAATTGTTCAAGGTTTTAAAGAAAACATACCATGAGTCTTACAGGTAGTTTTTTGTATTGCTGTTTATTGTATGTATTATTAATAATGATAATATCTCAGATTATATAGCACTTTCCTAAGTACCCAAAGACTCTTTACATGGGGTGGGGGAAACAAACAAAAATTACTTTATTAGGAACAAATATATACATAAAAAAAACAATGCAACAAAAAAAGCTATATTTCTAGAGTACAATCAATAAAAACAGTGGAACAGTAAAACAAGGCGTGTGCAGTTAGCTGGGGGAAGCCATATTGAAGTGCTGAGTTTTTGTGAGCAGTTAGTTTCACTGACAAACTAAATCAAAACTAAGCTATGATGACAAACTATGACTTAATATATTGACAATTTCGTCAACAACTAAAAACTAAACAACAAATGTTATAATAGTGGCGAAGATATCCAGTAGAACTTAGACAAGTCTTATGCTTGGCTGCGAGTGAAAATAGACTATATTGCTATTTTTGTATAAATCAGGCATTATGACGGGCCTCTAAAACACATTTTAGTCAACTACATCTACGGTTGATTTAGTCGACGAAAAGTAAAACATTTCCGATGACTAAAACATGACTGTAAACAAGAAATGATCACATTGTGATATTTCTCAGGTGAAAGAAGCGCTGTCTCCCCATATTAGTATGATTATTATTGCACTAACGTGTATGTTTGTGTGTCACAATCCCGCGCTTCGTGGCCGTTTGCGTGCGCTGTCTCCGTTGTGTTCTCCCCCCCCCCCCCCCCCCATATTAGTAGGCCTATGATTATTATTTTAGTAACGTGTATGCAGCTGCGTTTGGTTTGAAGTTATATCGAGTGACGTTCGAACATTGCAAACGTGTCTTCCCCGTCAAGCGGAAGCCGTGAGTGTGACTGTGAGTGATCATGCTTGTCTGCTGCGTTGCGAGTCTGCACTGTCTCAGACAGTGCGTTAGTCTGCGTGGCTGCCAGGGATATATGCCTCTCCCCTTGGGCACTTCCCATTGCCCAGAGGCCCCTTTGCCGTCCCATTGGCTAGAAGCAGCCAATCACAAGGTAGTTACCAGTGTTGCCAGTGTTCCCAGAAATAAGCTAACCAACCTCCAAAAACCAGGCAAGCAACTGTGGGGGGAAAAAAACAATCCAAGTTTTGCTGGAAATAAGCGGACTTGGCAACCCTGGAGTCGACTAGGTCGTGGCTGGTCGCATACATTTCACACCTAGATGTTAGTCAGGTTTCACCTGACAAAAACCAAAGAAACTAACTAAAAATGAGCTGTCATAATGAACACTGACACAATCTTTTGTTTTGCCAGTTATTTGGGGCCCACTTGCAGTATCCTCACTGGTTGGTAATGGTTTAAAAGTATATTTTAGATGACACCAGGATGCCACCCCTAAATGGATAGAAGTCACTTCTTTTTTTCTCCTTGGGGGAGAAGGATATGCTGTGTTGCTATGGGAACTCGTGTTGGTGTTATGACATCCAGCACTATTTTTATAGATCTTTTCACACTGTCTGTGCGTGCGTGCGTGCGTGTGTGCGTGTGTGCGTGTGTGTGTGTGCGCGTGCGTGCCTGTGCATTTGCGTGTGTGCAATTGTCCTGGTCATCACAACGGAAATGGTTGTAAATTAGAAAAAGATTGAGGTTAGGTTTAGACATTTATTGTGTGTGTGTGTGTGTGTGTGTGTGTGTGTGTGTGTGTGTGTGTGTGTGTGTGTGTGTGTGTGTGTGTGTGTGTGTGTGTGTGTGTGTGTGTGTGTGTGTGTGTGTGTGTGTGTGTGTGTGTGTGTGTGTGTGTGTGTGTGTGTGTGTGTGTGTGTGTGTGTGTGTGTGTGTGTGTGTGTGTGTGTGTGTGTGTGTGTGTGTGTGCGTGCGTGCGTGTGTACGCACGCTCAGTGCCAGTGAGAATGATGCTCTCTACCCATAATCCCACTGATCCCAGACAGGCAGGAGGAAGTCAAGTACAAGTGTGTCACTCAGTGCTGGAAGAAAATGTAGGCCCTACTCGCAGTACTCGGATTCAGACAGAGTCAGCAAGCAGAGACACGCAGAGAAATACAATCAATAATAAATGCCATCATACAATTTCAACAGAGTAAAATGGCATAACATAAAAGCTACAGTTCAATGAGGTCCAAAACGGCTTCATGTCAGGAAATGGAGAAAAATAAAATAAACATCTGTGGCTGTGCCAATGGACCCAATGTAGTTATTCAGTACATCCACGTAACCATTTTCACTTTCACTTGAAAAATAGTGGGAAGTGTGTCGGATGGCGAAGCGTTGGGAGCTTGTAAGTCGTCTATTTTTGACACTTTTGTGCGATATTGTAGCATGACGAAGTAGGCTGAAGTAGGCCGTTAACAACACAAAACTAAAAGAAAACAAGGTTTCTGGCCGACAGTCATCGGTACATATTGGACCCTCCCCAGTGCCCACTGGGGTCCTAGTGAGCACTTAAACACTTGTTCTTTCATCATTAATTATTGAGAGTTGTACCTAACGGGTGGACAGAGACGTGGGATCCATTTGAACCACTTAAACCCTATATATATATATATATATATATATATATATATATATATAATGTGTATATGGTTGACCGGGGTGCCCCAGGGGTCTGTACTTCGGCCCCTTGTTTCTCCCCCTCTACATCAAACCTCTTCGCCGAAAATAGCTGACCTCTAAGCTCACAACTGGTCGGCAATGTTTGCCTATTTTTTTGAAAGAATGTTTGAATTAGAGCTGGGCAATATACTTATTTTTTTTTATTTTTTATGATGTAATATAAGAACTGTGTTAAAATAAGAAAGGTGCAATTTCAGGAAAATACAAGTGTGGTCGCCCTGACGTAAGTTAGGGATATTAATACGGCACAAGACGAATCATGGCATCTTTTAAACTAAGTGGTATTTCCACCAAAGACAGAGGCAGGACACTAGGACAGTGCACGACGGAAGCACCGGCAGCAGTTTGAAATGAGCACAGCAGCAGGAGTCAGCTGTGTGGATCATTCCGCTGCTTAAGCAGCGATCAATTGATTGGACGGTGGTTCACTACATAGTCTCGACGTGGGTAAAAGTATAGTAAGCATTCTTCAGGTGGAAATGTACAGTATTCTCCATTTGGACATTATAACGATGGCATATGTGGGATATTGTAAACAATCCTTAGTTATTGCTGCAGGCATTCAGGGCCCGCCACTGGTCTGCAGCAGCATCATCATGGTCATCTCAGTGTGTCTCAGTTTGTTTTAGAATGTTTCTTAATAGAAAAGATTAGAAACCCTGTTTTACAATCCCAACCTATGATGTCAATCTCTCTCTCTCTCTCTCTCTCTCTCTCTCTCTCTCTGTCTCATTCCCTCTGGCTCTAAGCTGTCTCTCTCTGTCATTCTGACTCTCCCAATGTGTGTTTTTCTGTCTCAGTTTCTTTGGCTCTAAGCTCTCTCTGTCTGTCTCCGTCTGTCTGTCTCTCTGTCTCCGTCTGTCTGTCTCCGTCTGTCTGTCTCTCTGTCTCCGTCTGTCTGTCTCTGTCTGTCTGTCTGTCTGTCTGTCTGTCTCCGTCTGTCTGTCTGTCTGCTTCATGAAACGGGGCGCAGCTGACACCTCCCAGCTCTCACTGGAACAGATGTGTGAAGGTGTGTGTGTGTGTGTGTCTGTGTGTGTCTGTGTATGTTTGTGTGTTTGCACGTGTTTGTGTGTTTGCTCGTGTTTGTGTGTTTGCTCGTGCGTGCGCTTGTGGTTAATAAAATGTTTCAAAAATATTCAATTTTATTCCCTTTTCAAGATATTTTGAAAATAGCTGATCTACAAGCTCACAACATGCAGCTTTTGAGCTGCGTGCCGAAACGTTTCAAACTATTCAGATGTAGATTTTTTGCCGGGGACCCCGTGGAAGCCCCCTCGAGGACCACAGCGGGGTCCCCGGCGCCCTCACCCCACTTTGAGAACCGCGGCTGCCGTAGTGGTCGGCCGGTGTCGGTGGCGCCGCGTCGATAACGCCCCCTACAGTGGGTCGTCAATGACTAGTTGAATGGGTTTGTGGCTCGCGTGCGCGCACACGCGCATGCATTAATGTAGGACAGCATCACTCAATGGATGAGAGGATTGCATAACAGTTGACGAAGCCAACTAGCGAGCTCTTGTGTGTGTGTGTGTGTGTGTGTGTGTGTGTGTGTGTGTGTGTGTGTGTGTGTGTGTGTGTGTGTGTGTGTGTGTGTGTGTGTGTGTGTGTGTGTGTGTGTGTGTGTGTGTGTGTGTGTGTGTGTGTGTGTGTGTGTGTGTGTGTGTGTGTGTGAGAGAGAGACAGAGAGGCGAAACGGCAGGAACGTGTGCACTGACAGACGAGAGGATGAGTAGAATGGGAAGGTGGTGTAGGGGCAGACGTCTCTCATTTTCCTTGCCCTAACTCTGAACCTGCGGGTCCCGGGGGGTGGGGGCCGTGGCAGGGGGACGAGGGGGTCATGTCCTTTGGCCTGCGGAGGAGGTGGCGTAGCGCCGTGCGCTCCATCAGGGCTCTCCGTGGCGGAGGAGGTGTCGTCGGAGCTGTGAGTGAGTTATTTTTAGTTCATCCCGCTCTCTTCTCCCTCGTCGTCGTCTCCCTCCGTTGGGGGTTAGCATGCTAATCCGGCGCGCCGTTTACACACGCACCATGGCTCTAAATCCTCCAGATCGGAGGTCAGCCGGTCTTGAGTCCAGGCAAGACGGACAAGAGGAGGAAAAACCGTCACTTCTTCGGACTGCTATAGCAGGGGAGAGAGTCAGGCTATAGCTTCTGTCGCCGGCCGAATGGCATGCAGCGCACAGAGGAGGCATGTAGCCGCAGCGGTGCCGCTCGCGCAGGGCCCTAAGGGGCTGCCATGTCCTCGGAAGAAGTGACGAGACTCTTTTTCCTGTCAGATGGACATGACAACGCTGAGCGTGCTGCGTCCGCTCTGTTCTCGGAGCCTCGTCTGTGCGTTTTCGTCCGCTCGCCACCGCGATGAGCGGCGTTTGGAGGCGGTTTGTTTAGGACGGTCCCGTTGGGTTTTCAACTGTGGAGAAAAAAGATCACTTTGGTGGGCACACAGCCTACCTGTTGCAGACCTTAGCTTGTCTTTGTTGTTGTTGTTTTACACTCTATCGCACGAGGTATTCCACATTTTTAACATTTCTTCAAGATATTGTGAAAATAGCTGATCTACAAGCTCACAAGCTGTGAACTTGTAGATCAGCTATTTTCTAATTGCCAGTGTGTACAAAGACTTGAACTGAATTAGATGTTAATTGGCTTGTAGAGCTGTTCTTTCTTTGGCCGGCGGTCACCAACGCTCGCTCTAGATGAGGAAGCGCCGCAAGCGCGTCGACGCGGCGCTCAGGCGGAAAGTCGCGATGAGTCCGGGGTGGCTGCAGAGCCACTGCTGTGGTGCGGGCGCCGCACGCTACCCCGGGTGGTGCGGCGTCGGCGGGTACTGGCGGGCCGAGGGCACGGGCGCCACTGCTGTGGACGCATTTGAGGATGGAGGAGGAGGAGGAGGAGGAGGAGGAGGAGCGGGCAGTGATGGAGCCTGGGTTCAGCTCCATGGACTGGGACTAGATGCAGAGTATCTGCATGGAAGCCTGGTGGTGGACCTCGACTCATCTGCTCGAAGCTCTTCCATGCTCACACTGGTGGGACGTGTGTGTGTGCGCATGCGTGCATTACTATAGTATAGTATAATTTGAGAAATAGATGTGCTTTTCCTGGTCCTCAACTCATCACAAGAGAAATTGGTTGGTTGTTAGGGCTATTTGACATACAGAGGTTAGGTTAGAGTTTTCCCTATATTTTACATTTAGTTGTGCCGATCTACAAGCTCACAACGAGCCGCAGCAGTGTCACAACTGTATAGTATTACAATCGGTAACTATACTAATCTTGTCTCGGGTTGTGATCGCGTCTGCTGCCAAACCCGCTGACCTCTGACCTCTCTGTGCATGTCTCCATTCTGATGGAATCCCTTTTGGTGTTAGCATTATGTTATGCTTTAGCTATTGAAAAATAGCAGATCTACAAGCTCATAGCGCGCCACCGAGTGGCGCGCTATGAACTTGTAGGTCAGCTATTTTTGAAACATCGAAGAACGACTGACATAGAATCATAGCTTTTTCAGAAAACTGTCAGGATGTAGAAGACATTTTTAGAATCTGATCTCAGGTCAAAATGGGTTAAAGGGGATGTATAGGTGATATATTATAATGGTAAAATACGTGTTAAATAGCTCTATATTCTGATAGTAAGTCATAACTGCAGATCGTTCAGTAACTCTCTCTGTATCTCCTCTTTAGTAAACAGAAAATACATTTTCATTTCAGGATGCCAATTGATCCAATCAGGAAAGATAACTTATGCAGTATACAAAAAACGAACAAGCAAAAAAACATATTTGGAAGTGATAATCCAATAAAATGAGCAGACAAAATTTATATAATTAAATTGGAATGCTATAACATTGTAGCTGATAAATGGTTTCTCTCTCCTGATTGGATGCAATTGGTATCCCAATCTGGAAATACAGTATATTTTCTGTTTGCTAAAGAACTGTAAAGTGTCTCTGTAAAGTGTCTCCCCCCCCTGTTACAGCAATGACTGAATTACTATCAGAACTAAGAGCTTTATCTTTTTATCAAAAAACCTTTTTTGGTTTTTACCAAAAGACATTCTATCGTGGGTTTTTAGCAAGAGGTCATGCTTTGGTTATGAGGACATGTATTTGTCTACCGTAAACCATGTTGCAAGGCCGTTTTCCATGTTTGCTCCCACAAGGTAATAGTAGATTAGTGTTTGGTGTTGTAACTCGCTTGGGCTGACACATTGCATTATTTATCAGAAGTCTGTACTCTGTACTACTTGTTTCTGAAAATAGCAGTTTGTCCTGTGCCAGCCACTGTGCATTATGTTAGCAGCATGGACCATTCCATTTGTCCTGTGCCAGCCACTGTGCATTATGTTAGCATGGACCATTCCATTTCTGGGAGCAATATTCTGCAATAGATATGGGATAGAGGGAAAAGAGGGGGGTGTGTGCGTGCATGCCTGCCCTTGGCAGAATTGATGACCCACTGTGTGCCCTGTGCCAATATGAGCCACATCTGACTGTACTACACTTTAGGGTAATTCGTGCGTGCCTGCGTGCATGCGTGCGTGCGCCTAGTGAGGACCAGATGTCTTCACAAGTAATCAAGTATAGTAGAATTGCAGAGAGATGTTGTGAGAGCCATTTTGCTGGTCCTCACCAGATTTTATTTAATTTTATGGTTGAAAAGATATTTTTAGTGAGACGTTTTACAATTAGAAAAGGATTCCGATTAGGATAAGACATTTAGAAGTCAGCTTCAGGGTTTAGAATTAGAGTACAACTACTACAACATGATTATATACCTACTAGTTGCGTGCCAGAGTCATTCGCCCAAAAATAGCCGGTCTTCAAGCTTGTAGATCTTCTATTTTTCGGCTCTAGTCTTGCAGTTAAAATTGGTCGTCATCCTAAAATGTTAATGTCCTCACCAGTATAGTGTAGGTATGTGCGTGTGAGCTTTGCAGAGTAGATGACATAATGACTGTATGGTAAGTCAGCCGTGTGCGTGTGCGTGCCCGCGATACCAGAGGCGGCCACTAGAGGATTTTAGTGTAAGTGAAGCAGTGTGTGCCGTAGAGGAATCAGCTGATGTTTATTGTGGAGCTGTGTGTCACATAGCGTTCACGTCACACGCCACTTGAAACACTCTGCGTGTCACACATGGCCTGTTGGCCACTTGTCACTCGCTGTGGCTCGACAGGAAGAGCTGAGTGTCAGTGAATAGATCCGACCGACTGCCTCGTGTCTGGATATTCAATGGAACAGAAGGATCCATTAATAGCGTTGATGATAATCGTCATTATTTGTCCCAGAGGTATATTTCATTTGACATAGAAACACATAAACAGCAACATAAAGACAATACAGTAATTATCGTTGCGGTGTCGGGCAGAAATAAACCCTTTATGTCCATATTTTTTAGCTTTTTTTAATTTATTTTTTATTAACGCCCTACTTGATCATACCACTGTGTCACACAAAAGCATAAAAAGTAGCAGATCCTCAAGCTTGCAATGCTGCACGTGCGTGCCTGCGTGCGTACATGCGTGAGTGTGTGTGTGCGTGCGTACATGCGTGAGTGTGTGCGTGTGTGTGCAAACAAGTGAGTCCGTATAGATCTGCTACTGTATGGTTTTGTTTCTATAATGCTTGAAAGTGTAAAATAGGGCTTAAGTACAAACATGATACAGGGGCAGGCACAATAATTGGTTCATACATATTTTTTCACGTGGAGGGCTCCAAGAAAGAGTTATCCAAATGTGAATTAAGATCTGCATGTTAGGCTATAGATGAACTGAAGATGTGACAGATACATCGAAAGATTCGAAACGTTGTAATTTTATTGCTTGCACCGTGTTGAATAAAAAGGCTCAAACTGTCTGATATACTAATTAAGGCTCTGTTCCATTTAGTGTGCAGTGGTTCTCAAACCTTTTAATTTCAAGGACCCCCGTAACTCTTGAGTGTACAAATAGAACGGGTCCATTTGGTTCCATCTGTACACTCATTTGTACACTACATTTATAGCAAAACTAATTTTGTACACAGACCCATACGGGGCCATTTGGAACCCACCCAAGGACACTTTGAGACCCAGTGGTGTAGCAGAGTGTTTCCAGTGAGCCAACACGCACAATTGCAGCACTCTGACTCTGTTTGACCAGGATGGAACGGAGCCTTCATTAGTATCAGTGGTACAGTAACACCTGTGAAGGCTTTTTGTTCTTGCTTAATGTAAGTCGCTCTGGATTAAGAGCGTCTGCTAAATGCCTAAATTGTAAATTGCCCCAAGTTCTTTCCAAAATGGTGTGTATGCAACTATGCATAGAGCCCATTAAGTTAAGTCTATTGACCGATGACCCACTCATCAGATTATTGGCTCAGCAATGCGACCAAAACTGAAACAAATCTCCATGAATTCAAAGCTTCATGGGGTGTGTAATTGATAAAAGAAAATGTACAAGATAATAATAACCTCATCTGCTCTGAGGTTATTTATTGACAACGTTTCGAGCCAAGGCCAGTTCTCCTTTATCCTCCTTTACCCCATCTCACAGAAATACGCCGAAATAGCTCGGAATTGCAATTCTGTACATACACGCGGGCGGCGCCTAGAAAACCCCAAAATCCGTACATACTGTACAGTATTACACGACTACTGTTTTGACCTCGACAGAGGCTAATAGGCTATGCTATTTCACCGTGGCTCGCCGATCCCGAGTACCGATACGAGTACTTTTTTATTTTTTGTTGAGTAATCACTTATTTGACCCCCTTTTTATTATAGATAGATGCAGATCGGGATCTCCGATCTACACTTGTCAGTTGTCATTTAAGCTTGTAGATTGGCTATTTTTGGCGACATGCTCCCGTTGCATTTGTTCAGCCTAGTGTCAATTGGATGTTTTAGTACTCGGGGCCGGTACCGAGTACCGAGTACAAGTACTTGAGGGTGGTATCGGCCAGAGTACCCGATATCGGTATCGGTATCGGCACAACTCTATGTACAGTTGGGTGCCACCGATATTGTCCCTTTTCATTTGACCCATTTGGGCCTGACCTCAACATTTAAAAAAATCCTTCTAAATCCGCGCGCTATGAGCTTGTAGATCTGCTATTTTTCAATAGCTAAATTATAACATAATGTTTAAAACACCAAAAGGGGTTCCCGCCCAAAATGGGTTAACTGTCCTTTTGCGCAGATCACGCAAACCTCAGCAAAAAGAAAAGGACAATATCGATGGCCTCCAACTGTATGATGTATCACCATGTTTTGTTCTTGCTTAATGTACGTCGCTCTGGATTAAATTTAAGAGCGTCTGCTAAATTGTAAATTGATGCGGTTCAATCTCACAGTGGAAGCATGCCTGACAGACACGTGACATGACAAACAGACCTCTGGAGAGGCAGCACTGTAGCGGTGCCAAGGAGAGGCTGTTTTTGGGTCACTCCTCGTGTGTGTGTGTGTGTGTGTGTGTGTGTGTGTGTGTGTGTGTGTGTGTGTGTGTGTGTGTGTGTGTGTGTGTGTGTGTGTGTGTGTGTGTGTGTGTGTGTGTGTGTGTGTGTGTGTGTGTGTGTGTGTGTGTGTGTGTGTGTGTGTGTGTGTGTGTGTGTGTGTGTGTGTGTGTCACACATGAGGCTCACACACTCACAGGTATGCATATTATGTAGACAGGAGGGAAGGGGGGGGGTTGTGTTCACATGCACATTCTCACGTTCTCAATCATATATCGCTGCTGTTGAATTAAGAATGTCTAATGGATCCGATGTAGTTATTATTTGGTCACGAGCTGCTGTGCTTGTTGACCCATTTTGACCTGAGATCCGATTAAAAAAATGTCTTCTACATCCTGACAGTTTTCTGAAAAGGCTATGTTTCTATGTCAGTCGTTCTTCGATTTTTCAAAAATAGCAGACCTACAAGCTCGTAGCGCGCCACCGAGTGGCGCGCTACGAGCTTTTAGATCTGCTATTTTTCAATAGCTAAAGCATATCATAATGCTAACACCAAATGGGGTTCCCGCCCAAAATGGGTTAAATACCTTTCATTGATTCTATATTTATTAATACTCACAGACACACTTGGCAACGTTCACGTTCACAGAAAATGAAAATAGTCGATCTACAAGCTCAGCTACTTTTCTGTGACCCCAAAAAACAACTGAAATATGGATATTTTTCCCCCCGACTGCAACGACGATACACCGTTTTATATTCACTTGTTACGTTTCAGGATTCAAAACACGTCGTGCTTCCCACCACATTTTGAGCGTCTCCTGGATCTGCTGCTTTATGCTTGTGTGTGACGCTGTAGTAATAGTAGTATGAATGATCCAATCCAATCCAATCCAACTTTATTTATAGAGCACATTTAAAAACAGAGTTGACCAAAGTGCTTTACATAACATAACAAAAAACACAAATAAAAGTGCACAAAATCGTCAAAAACATATTATAGAGATACAAATATACAACAGGGTGGAGAAAACCAAAACAAAACAAACAGTAAAACAAAAACAAAAAAATTAAATATCTCACTCTGGGGTAAAAGCTTGGGAATAAAAAAGTGTTTTAAAACGGGATTTAAAAATAGGGATAGAGGGGGAGAGTTTTACAAAGAGGGGGAGTTCATTTGTTCAATGATCAAGCAGGGCATTCATTTACGAAACACAAAGTTATAATACTGTATGTATATGGAGGATATTAAAGAGGTTTCTGCCCGACAGCAGCGACATATTGTTTATCGTTAAGCTGGTCCGGCCGGCTCTCATTGACCTCAATGCATTCCATTCAACCTCTTCTGGCTCCACTTTTCCTCCCCGTAGGGAATGGACCGTATGGTAATTACTGTGGGCGAAATAATTGCGATTAAACGATCGTAAAATATGCTCAAAACTCTTCTTAACATGTCACTTTTGTTAACTACTTGCACCCCGACATCCACAATCTGGGGGGGATTCACATTAGCAGAAAATTGCAGATTTAATACTTGGAGCTCGTATCTTTTATTTTTTTGTAAATGGAACGACACACACACACACACACACACACACACAGTGTAGTGAAGTAGGGAAGGGGCCCAAGTTCTTTCCAAAATGGTGTGTATGCAACTATGCATAGAGCCCATTAAGTGAAGTCTATTGACCGATGACCCACTCATCAGATTATTGGCTCAGCAATGCGACCAAAACTACAACAAATCTCCATGAATTCAAGGCTTCATGGGGTGTGTAATTGATAAAAGAAAATGTACAAGAAAGAATAAACCTGCAAATCGAAGAACGACCGACATAGAAACATAGCTTTTTCAGAAAACTGTCAGGATGTAGAAGACATTTTTTGAATCTGATCTCAGGTCAGAATGGGTCAACAAGCACAGCAGCTCATGACCAAATAATAACTACATCGGATCCATTAGACATTCTTAATTCAACAGCAGCGATATATGAGCATGTGCATGTGAACACCCCCCCCCCCCCCCCTTCCCTCCTGTCTACATAATATGCATACCTGTGAGTGTGTGAGCCTCATGTGTCGCGCGCGCACACACACACACCTTGGAATCTTGGAACTGGTCAAACAACATTGAGTTCCCTCTTAAACACAAGATTTTATCACCACAACAAGCTGTTTACTGCTGCGTGTGTGTGTGTGTGTGTGTGTGTGTGTGTGTGTGTGTGTGTGTGTGTGTGTGTGTGTGTGTGTGTGTGTGTGTGTGTGTGTGTGTGTGTGTGTGTGTGTGTGTGTGTGTGTGTGTGTGTGTGTGTGTGTGTGTGTGTGTGTGTGTGTGTGTGTGTGTGTGTGTGTGTGTGTGTGTGTGTGTACACATACTGTAGTAGTATGCATACGTGTGCCTATGTCTACATAGTATGCATACCTGTGTGTGCACTTGCCTATGTCTACATATGCATACCTGTGTGTGTGTGTGTGCGCGTGCGTGCGCCTACATCATATCCATACCTGATTACCTGTGTGTATGCATGTGCACACGTGTGTCTACATAATATGCATACCTGTCAGTGTGTGTATGTGCTTCATTGTTGTAGTGTTGTAGTTCCACATTGTCTAACTTCCAATTTCACTTGTCCTGAAAATGTATTTTCTGTTAAGAGATGGGTAAGACCCCTCTTACTGAACAAACACTCTAGCAATGATTACCATGAGAATATAGAGGCTATTTAACACATATTTTAACAGACATATCGCTCCCCCCCCCCCCCCCCTTTTAATGTAGAAATGTACCTTGAAACCTTAAACCCATTTTGGGCGGGAACCCCTTTTGGTATTAGCATTATGTTATGCTTTAGCTATTTAAAAATAGCAGATCTACAAGCTCAGATCTGCTACGAGCTTGTAGGTCTGCTATTTTTGAAAAGTCGAAGAACCACTGACATAGAAACATAGCTTTTTCAGAAAACTGTCAGGATGTAGAAGACATTTTTAGAATCTGATCTCAGGTCAAAATGGGTTAAAAGCAGATGATTGTTGTGATTGTGGTTGTCCACCTGAGTGGTCCCTCGTGAGTCTCCCGTCTAAACCAAAGGGGATCAGCAGAGTCACATGCGCGGAGAACATAAATTATGTCTACACCAACCAGGCCGCATTGCACATATATTCTAGTTTATTAGACACGCACAGAGTGTGAACGCCGGATATACGACGTGCCTGGCAGATATGGAAACGAGGATAAGGACAGGACGAACAGGAACAGAGCATGCATCTCATATCATTGCGCACATACAGTACAGTCGGTCTCTCTGATACAGTAGTGGAGACTGTCATCATATCATGGATATATCAATAATATGCTTACGTAGATGAGTGTTTCGCCACTGAGTCGAGCATAAATCATAACAATGATCATGTTGACTAAGCTGCTGGTGTTGTGTGTCGTTTCAGAG
This sequence comes from Electrona antarctica, assembly GCF_951216825.1. Lineage (NCBI taxonomy): Eukaryota > Metazoa > Chordata > Actinopteri > Myctophiformes > Myctophidae > Electrona > Electrona antarctica. The sequence goes on along the minus strand of NC_136793.1, from coordinate 12,181,729 downwards.
CTCAGGAATGGAAGAGACGGTGTGGGAACAGTACACTGTCACACTGCAGAGGGTGAGTCCACTGTCACACTGTCTGTCACACTGTCACACTAGACAGACCACACTGTCACTACAGGCCAAGACGGAAATAGCAAGACATGCCATCTCCGCTTTGCTGTACTTCTTGTATCTGTGTGAAGTGGGCGGACAAGGGACGCCTTTTTAGGAGACTGGAGGCAGATTGGAGTTGGAAGAGGGATCGTGAACACGGCTTCTGAATCATTCTTTAGCTCCATGGTTACGGAACTACATATTGGAACCGATCGTCACAAGCTACACCATATTCCCCAAATTTTCATACTTTTTTTTTTGAGAGACAAATCAGGAGAAAATGTACTATTATCAACCTTTCTCTGTCCCAACACACTCTAATTTAGGAGGCCACTTGTAGGATTTGTGTACTGTACCATGTTGGTGTATCTTTCTAAATTAAACATCTTTGCTACAGTGGGTGAGTCCACTCCACAGTCGACCAGAAGCACGTCGTGCTCTGATGTAGGCCTGGATTAGGCATTCACATTCCACACTATTTGAGATGGACAGACACTGGACAACTTGTATAGAAGTTCTGAATATTCTTTTTCTTTTCTTTTTTTTTAATAATATTTATTTTATTTGGAAAAAGCATTACAATAACAGCATTTCTATGCATACATAGGACACAAGTGCAGTTCCCAGGATTTTTTTTTCACCCCTCTTCCCTCCCTCCCCCCTCCAAGTGACTCCATCTCCAGTGTCTCTGTAACATCCTTGCTTTCTTCAGGACTACATTATGGCATCAAGTCAACACTTAACAGGGGCAAAGGGCAATATCGCTTCAGAGTGTACATTTCAGAAGGAGAAAAAGAAGAGAGCGGGCAGACAAAAAAAACAACAACAAGAAGTTCTGAATATTCATACAGTTTTAAACTTGCCAGTTGAGTAGATGTGAAATGAATCAAGTTTGAACAACTATAATTTCAAGTTTGAACAACTACATGGGCTATTTCTTACCTAGAATGTATAGACCAAGTATAAACCAGGGGTCTTGGGCCAAACTCTTTCAAAGACAGTAGGTGGTGGGCCAGAACAAATCAAATCAAATCAGTGGCAAAACATAGACAGGCAGGAGAACACAGAATGTAAACGAGAAAAACACAATCAGAAATGTTGACAAAAATATAAGCATGAGGTTAAAATAAGCAAAACAAATAAGCAAAACAAAAAAAGAGCTAAGATAAAGCAAAACGGACTCGAGAGGGATTGAAAGCCAGGGAGAAAAGATGAGTCTTAAGGTGAGACTTAAAAACATGAATGGATGGGGCAGATCGAATATAAAGGGGCAAGCTCTTCCAGAGCCTAGGAGAACACAATGAATCCATTTCTAATTTTGGAGCTGGAACCTTATATACAATAATAATAACTATATTGTTATAAAAGTTAATACATGTACACTGCAGGCCTCCTCCTTGCATGTGGCATTTAGAGGATATTCAGTCCATCAAAAAGTTTAAAAAAAACATTTTATCTGTCATGCTCCTTTTGGAACAAGAGCTCTTTTGTGTCACGGTTCAAGGTCTCTTAGAATGGAGAGAAACAATGTATCATAAAAGGCATCTAAAACACAGCTTGAGAGAGATTTTTCATCCAAAAGTCTCAAGAGGAAAGTTGACAGTGAAAACAAATAACTATTGTTCGTCCTACTCTGTTTCATCAATTCAACGCTATTGCTGTCCATATTCTTACTACCTGGACTGTCAGTCAGCTATTGGAAATGATTTGTCAGGCCATAATATTCTAGCCCCCAGGCCACCTGCTGCCTACTACTGGTATAGAGCGTTTACAGAAAGCTGCCAGAGACGGGCATGGCGTGTCTACTGTCGGGTGTATCTGCTGGCTTTGATCCTCCCGAAGCAGCGGAACTCTAGCTGGACCCCAACTTGCTTATTTACGAGGCTGTCACTCACACCTCGGCCGTGCCCATGTTGAGAATGTCCGCACTCCGGACGCTCGCTCACGCTACTGCTACCAAAAGCATGCCACCCCCGTAAGACACGATCCGACCCCACCAGCCCTTCCCACTCACTTAGATCAGCTAACACGGGAATGCTGTATTGGCGTTCCCTAAAACACCCTGGACAGCCGAGCGCTCCATACGTCCCACTCTCTTCTCCCTCCTGGCTCCGAAACTGTGGAATAAAATAACTGCCGTAGTTTGAAGACCTCACCCTCTATCGCTCAGCTCTTCAGACTCCACTTCACCCCCTAGCACTTTTTTTTTTAAGAAAAGAAAACGACATCCGAACACAAAGAAATGTGGAGGAGAGGAAGTTAAATTTAAAACCAAGTTTGAAGAGGGGTCCCATCGGGACAGGCTTCAAGCACACTCTGTGTGCTTGAAGCCTGGATAGAGCATGGGTAGATAAAAACCTAAAATTATTAATAATATAAACAATGTTATTATTAATAAAGGTTTTTCATTCTATCCTTGCTCAAGGGTGTGCTTGAAGCCTGTCCCGATGGGACCCCTCTTCATTATAAACTAGTTTTAAACTTTGAGCACCTCATCACCACAAGGACTGAAGTCATGATGTGCTGTCATCACCTCTTTTGTATCTCAGCAGCACTCGGCTCTCCTCTATTCATAAAACAAAGTTTATTCCATAGATATATACCATGTTCACGGTCTTCACCAGGGCAAGAACCGGAGCAACGACAACATACAAAACCATTAAATAGTGTCTATCTAGACGACACTATTTCACGTGATGTTACCAAATAATAACCATGGACAAACATTCTGTAGTAACCATTTACCATGGTTATCAATTCTTGCCCTGGTGAACACTGTGTCAAAACATGTTTCAAAAAAATTTCACTTCCTCTCCTCCATATTTTCCTCTCCTACACACTGTATACTTTCAAGACGTTTGTAATCTCCCGTGAGCATCTGGTTGGTCTCTGTCTTTTTCTCTGCACATTATTATTTTACCACAAATGTACACAATGTTATTTAGACAGCATATTGTTTAGAGTTAGACAGATGCTAGGTTCATTGTTTACCTGGCTTCCTAGTTTCTATGATTCACTGCATTGTTCTCTCTGCACTTCACTTACGTGACTGTTTACCCTGCTTTTTGTATAGAAGGTATGTGACAACATCATCATAACTGGAAGTTATGCGGGCACATCTACTGAGTGGCAAAAAACTACTTTCTGGCCTTGACAAGTTGACAGCCCAAACATCCAAGCAGAAAAGTCTGTCTCGAAATCTTATTCGACGTTAAACTCACTTTGCTCACTTTATGCATGCGCATACCCTCTATTTCTCATTTCTCCGTTCATCGTCAATGGCAAAACTTGAGACGGGCGGGGACAACATTTAGCGGACATTTGACCGGAATTCTCTTACCGTGGTCAATGGCAAATCTTGAGACGTGTGGGGACAAAAGCTGATCATGGAGCCCAGTGTCCATGCGCCCCTTTGGCTGTCCCTGCGCCAGATGCAGATGACGCCGAATCCAAGATGGCGCCGTCCATGGCAGCTGTGGTGTTGTGGAGTGTTGTTGTTTGTTGTGTTTGTCTGTCCAGTGTTCTGTGGCATCTCTTATGCAAGAGAAGAACTTTTATGTCTTAGGGATTCAACCCCCAGGGACATTTTTCCTAACTTTCTCACCCGATCTACGGATGTGCTGGATATTCTGATCAGAGGAACTGCAGTCTTTACCCAGGCTGTGAGGTGGGTCAGACGACAGCGGGGGAAGAGAGCTGGGGCTCTCACCAGACTAAGAAGACGCAGCTCCCGCACTCCACTCCCAGGAATATTTCTAGCCAACGTGAACTCTTTATGCAATAAAATGGACGAACTCCGGTACCTGGTAGCGAAAAGCAAGGATTACCATTCATCAGCAGTTTACGCCATCACAGAGACCTGGCTGTCCGAGGATGTCCCAGACGCCGCAGTACAACTGGAGGGTTTTCAGCTGTACCGAGCTGACAGGGACACACGTCAGTCCGGCAAAGCCTGCGGTGGAGGGGTATGTTTTTTCGTAAACGAGTCCTGGTGTACTGACGTGACAGTGATTCAACAACACTGCTCAAATGCTCTAGAACTCATTATCATTAACTGTCGCCCGTTTTACTCACCCCGCGAGTTCAGCTCTTTTATCCTTGCGTGCGTGTACATTCCACCCGATGCTGTTGTCGAAGAGGCACAGAGCGCACTTGCCGAGCAGATAATGGATGTTGAACGCATATACCCGGACAGTGCTGTGGTCGTGTTGGGGGACTTTAACAAGGCAAATCTGAGTCGGGCTCTCCCCAAATATCGGCAGCAAGTCAAATGTCCCACTCGAGGAGAGAGGACACTAGACCACTGCTACTGTACCATCAGGAACGCCTACCACGCGGTTCCCCGAGCCGCACTGGGCAAATCTGACCACGACATTGTCCACCTGATCCCATCCTACAGGCAGAGACTTAAACTGTCAAAGCCTGTGGTGAAGTCATACAGAACATGGAACAGCGAGGCTAAGGAGAGAACCAGCGCCTGGTTGGAGCGGGCTGGCTGCGACGAGGGGTATGTGGAGTGGGCGGGGGCTGAGGCTGGAAACAACTTGGATGCGTACACTGACACTGTATTGTCATTCGTCAGCTACTGTGAGGAAGTTTGTGTTCCAACTCGGACCAGGGTCAGTTACAACAACGATAAACCCTGGTTCACCGCCCAGCTCAGAAGGCTGAGGCTGGAGAAGGAGGATGCCCGGCGGAGGGGAGACAAGATCAGGTTTAGAGAGGCCAGGTACAAGTTTGAGGCAGCTGTTAAGAAGGAGAAACATCGTTACTCTGAGAAACTGAAACAACAACTCTCAGATGGAAACGCTGCCTCTGTCTGGAAGGGCCTTAAACAAATAACAAACTATAAACCGAAACCCCCTCAGACCACGGACAACACTCTCCTTGCCAATGAGCTGAACACGTTTTACTGCAGATTCGAAAAACAGTCTGCCCCCTCTGCTACTGCGCCCACCTCCCCCCCTCCCCCTCCTCCCCATCTCCAACCACACTCACCACCCCCCTCTTCCTCTGCCCGCCCATACCTCTCTGTCTCAGAGAGAGAGGTGAACCGCCTGTTTAAGAGACAGAACCCCCGGAAGGCGGCCGGACCGGACGCTGTCTCACCCTCCATCTTGAAGTTCTGTGCTGACCAGCTGTCCCCTGTGTTCAGTCACATCTTCAACACCTCACTGGAGCGCTGTCAGGTACCAGCCTGTTTCAAAGCCTCCACCATCATCCCTGTCCCCAAAAAGCCCAGGATCACAGGCCTGAATGACTACAGACCCGTCGCCCTGACCTAGTCATGAAGGTCTTTGAACGCCTCGTCCTTGCCCACCTGAAGGACATCACAGACCCTCTCCTAGACCCTCTGCAGTTTGCATATAGAGCCAACCGGTCCGTGGACGACGCGATCAACATGGCTCTTCACTACGTCCTGGAACATCTGGACACTGCGGGGACCTATGCTAGGATTCTGTTCGTGGACTTCAGCTCGGCGTTCAACACCATCTTGCCTCCCATACTGGAGAGTGGCCTCTCTGCGCTGCAGGTGCCTGACTACACCTGCAGGTGGATCACAGACTTCCTGTCCAACAGGACTCAGCGGGTGAAGATCGGGAAGTCCATCTCCGAGCTGAGGACCATCAGCACCGGCTCCCCCCAGGGCTGTGTCCTGTCTCCCCTTCTGTTTTCCCTCTACACCAACTGCTGCACCTCCAGCCACCAGTCGGTCAAACTTCTTAAGTTTGCAGACGACACCACCCTGGTAGGGCTCATCTCCAGGGAGGATGAGTCTGCCTACAGAAGCGAGATCGACTTGCTGCTGACCTGGTGCACCGGAAACAACCTTGAGCTAAATGCTCTCAAGACGGTGGAGCTGATCGTGGACTTCAGGAGGACCCCGGCCCCTCCCCCTCCCATCATATTGGGAGGCACTCCAGTCGCCACAGTGGAGTCATGCCGCTTCCTCGGGGTGACAGTCTCTCGGGACCTGAAGTGGGGGCCCAACATTGACACCCTCACAAAAAAGGCCCAGAAGAGACTGTTTTTTCTGAGACAGCTGAGGAAATTCCACCTCCCAAGGACCTTGCTGGTTAACTTCTATACTGCCATCATAGAGTCCATCATCACCCTCGCCATCACTGTTTGGTTTCCCGCTGCAGCGGCCAAGGACAAGGCCAAGCTGCAGCGGGTCATACGATCAGCAGAGAGGGTGATTGGCTGCCCTTTGCCCCCCCTTGAGGCCCTGTTTAGGAGTAGGGCTTCGAGGAGGGCCAGGAAGATCATGGCTGACCCTGCACACCCAGGCCACAGTCTTTTTGCCCCGCTTCCCTCAGGCAGGAGGTTGCGGTCCCTAAAGACTATGAAGGCCCGATATTCAAACAGCTTTTTCCCCACGGTTATCCGGCTCCTCAACGCTGCTGGTGTCCCCCCCTGACCCCCCCTTTATCCTCACTCCACCCCCACTCAGAGTGGAATGGACTGACTTGTGCTCTGAACTGATCACTTGAACTCTCTGCACTTTATTTTATTCACTATTCTTTGCACTGTCTTGTCCTGTTTTGCACTTGTCCTAATGTTGTAACTGCACTCTGCTGTCCACCAAACCAAATTCCTAACATGTTTACATGTCATGGCAATAAAGTATTCTGATTCTGTTTATAGAAGGGGCTAGCGCCCCTTAAAAACCACACCCACGTGAAGTGAGGCGCGCGCTCTTATCATCGTACATCATCATGACTTAACATAGACACTATGGGCCCTATCTGGAACCATATTATTATTATTTGCCTTTTTTTTTTTTTACAATTTTGAAAAAAACTTTTAAAATCGTTCAACTAGCCGATCTACAAGCTCACAACGTGTCCATGTAGTCGAACTACTAGTTGAACTGTTTAAAAATGTGTTTCAAAAATATTATAAAAGGCAAATATGTTTAGGGGTAAGGGGTGGTGCAAGATATAGCCCTATGTCTATTTGCTCACACAATATGACGTAAAACTCTCCATTCATCGTCAATGGGAATTTAATGTTTGGACGAAAATAGACACCAAGCCAATTTGCTCAGACACTATGACGTAAAATGGTCTATGGTGTCCTTCTGTAGGACTCCGTATGGCATCAATAAAGGTCTATGGTGTCTCTCTGTAGGACTCAGTATGGCATCATTAAAGGTCTATGGTGTCCCTCTGTAGGACTCAGTATGGCATCAATAAAGGTCTATGGTGTCCCTCTGTAGGACTCAGTATGGCATCAATAAAGGTCTATGGTGTCCCTCTGTAGGACTCAGTATGGCATCAATAAAGGTCTATGGTGTCCCTCTGTAGGACTCAGTATGGCATCAATAAAGGTCTATGGTGTCCCTCTGTAGGACTCAGTATGGCATCAATAAAGGTCTATGGTGTCCCTCTGTAGGACTCAGTATGGCATCAATAAAGGTCTATGGTGTCCCTCTGTAGGACTCAGTATGGCATCAATAAAGGTCTATGGTGTCCCTCTGTAGGACTCAGTATGGCATCAATAAAGGTCTATGGTGTCCCTCTGTAGGACTCAGTATGGCATCAATAAAGGTCTATGGTGTCCCTCTGTAGGACTCAGTATGGCATCAATAAAGGTCTATGGTGTCCCTCTGTAGGACTCAGTATGGCATCAATAAAGGTCTATGGTGTCCCTCTGTAGGACTCAGTATGGCATCAATAAAGGTCTATGGTGTCCCTCTGTAGGACTCAGTATGGCATCAATAAAGGTCTATGGTGTCCCTCTGTAGGACTCAGTATGGCATCATTACAGGTCTATGGTGTCCCTCTGTAGGACTCAGTATGGCATCATTAAAGGTCTATGGTGTCCCTCTGTAGGACTCAAAGATGGGCTTCGGCATCGCCGTCTCGGGAGGGCGGGACAACCCCAACGTGGACAGCGGCGAGACGTCCATCATCGTGTCGGACGTGCTGCAGGGCGGACCCGCCGACGGACTGCTGTTGTGAGTTACTGAGACCATCCGCCGCCGTTCGGCCCGGGCATTGAATCGGTGGTTTTTAACCCTTTTTGTATGAAGGCCCATTATTCTTTGGGCATTTGAGCCACGGATCACCGTTTGATGACATTTAGCCTCTCGGACACACAACTTTGAACATTTTGTTGTCCTTGGATAAGATTTTGTCCACAATTCCATGCAGTATTGATGGGAAAAAATCTACATTCCCTAAACGTTTAACAATAATTTAACTCTTGAGAGTGTACACCCTCAAGAGTTAAAGATTTATAATCGGGACCACCTGAAACCTCAAAAACCACTGTTAAAACCACTGGTTGAAAACCACTGCATTTTACAGCAGATTTTGATGTAGTTAGTCATAGTCTTCTGAATATAATTCCATTGATTGATTGAAAACGTGATCGACAGTTTGTAGAATGGATACAGTTAAGGCCAATACAAAGACTGCTACGAGGATATAACCAGAACAAGCACTAAGACTTGTTTACATCAGAGTCCTCCATTTTCAATTCATCAGAACATTTCAAGACGTACAAATCTATGCAAGAAATTATCATACATACAGTTAAAAAAAGTAAAAAAGGGGAAAAACGTGTACAGCTTTAGTCAAATTGGTCCACCAAGAAATGACTGGATGTCGAGATCGCTTCAATGCAATGTGTTTGGTTTTGCCACACAAGCTGCTACTCTTTAGTACACTTTAATCAATACAGTATATACAGCAATACCTCCATTACTGCACACATTTCTGACTTCATCAATGATTTGTAATCCTGGCTGTGATTAGTAATGCTTTGCTGTCTACTGTATTTAGTCTTTGGGGTGGGGGTGGGGTTTGTAGTCCTTAGACAGTCATTAGTAATTGTCACTGTGTAGTGTGTACTGTATTGTAATGGTTGCTGTGTACTGTTTATTGTCTTTCAGTGAGAAGGATCGTGTTGTTCTGGTCAACTCCATCTCCATGGAAAATGTGCCTCATTCATTCGCTGTTCAGTCGCTGCGCAAGTGTGGCAAAGCGGCCAAGATAGTGAGTATGATGCTGTCTCTCTCACCACTTGAACACTAGCGTCCCTACTGTGGGGGAACATTTGCAAGCTCACAGCCGAAAACTAGTGAGTTGTTTTTATATTGCTATAAAGAGGCTATTTTACAGTATCTATTACATGTGGTGCAGTATCTTACAGTCAATCAAATTTGATGTTGCGACAAAAGTAATAGATCTACAAGCTAACAATGTGTGTAGACTGTAGACAGTAGAAACACATGTCCTATATAAAGGTGTTCTTTTTTGTATGAGGTGATATAACTATACAAATTGACATTGATTATAACTTATGACTTAGGAATCTGGTCAGTCTCAGATCTTTTCCTCAGAACACGTTTCCAGAAATACTGACTCTCCGAACTAGTTCAGAAAGCCTGTGCGAACCGGAGTTCTTTTTTTTTTTTTACAGACGTTGGAATGTATTGGCTTTAACCCTAACCTTTCAGTCATAGTAGCTGTAAAGTTGGCCGAGTGACCAAGGCTCCAAAAAGTGACAGAATCCAGCAATACCATTTAGAGTGTTTTATTCTTCCCCGATGCAGCAGTATTTACAGTGGAAGGCCTAACAGACAAAAAAACACTAAAGACTAAACTCACAAAAAAGACAGATGGAACTTAGCTTGAAAGCAAATTAGGAAACAAAAACCCAGAACGTGAGAAACTGTATTAGGCTATAAACCCTTCCAAAAATGGACCCCTGGCAGCTCTCCCTGGTTGTTACCTGCTTGTTGCCCAAGCCACTACTGAACCTCGGCATCCTGCAGCCTCCCTTTTATACTAGGTGAGACCATACCAAGACACAGAACTAATTGGTAACCACTTAACTCAAATAAGGCAAACTATGGCCCATGAGTTGATTTACACAATTATATATAGTTTTACTAAACTTATTCCAAATACACGAAGACATTTCAGGCGCCACATTAGTCACATGAGGACATATAACACAAGAGCTCTTGACACATAAGACAGACACCCCTCCTGCTCTATAGCACTTGGTACCTTCCCCCACTCAATCAAGGGGATCACCAGTACTGCAGGAGAGCCAGGTGCCACACAATCATTAAACACAATTCCCAATCAACCCAAATTATGTTAAAAACCACACCAGTGTGAACTGAGTGGTGTAAGGTTTTATATAGCATGATCAGCTGTGGTCTGACGTAATGTCTGACGTAATGAAATCACACCCGGGTGAATTGTGACCATGAAGTTGATTCAGCTGGAGTTTTTGTCCGATATATTATATAAGGTAAGGTATTATATAGCCTGATCAGCTCTGATCTGACGTAATGAAATCACACCCGGATGTGATTTCACAACTGGCTTTTTTTGTGCAGAGAAAATGAGCATGGTTGCTACGGTCATCCAGTTCACCCGGGTGTGATTTAATTACGTCAGAAATTATTTTGAACATAGCAACCATGCTCACTTTTTTCTGCACACAAAAGCCAGTTGTAGGAGTGGTTTACACCACTCAAAAACCATGCACCATCTTTGTGTCCTTTTATAATTCATGTTTGTACAAATAAAATAAGAACAACATGCAACACTAATGTCCAGTCACACAGTCCTCCAAGCCGGCTTGCTGTTAAATGGAAGCAGCTGTGTAGTAGTGTTTGTTCCTCTTTAGTGTATAGGGCACGGGCTGCCCCGTGACAGTAGCACTCTGAAGCAAGAGCATTGTTGTGCCACGTGATGGGCCTAGAAATGGGTTAAATGTATTGTGGGAAAGTTTAGAAAATGCCCTGGTGAAAATGTGTACCAATTCGTCTCTAACGTCGCTATTCCCGCTCTCCTCCTCCGCCGCCTCGTCTAGACGGTGAAGCGTCCGTGCAAGGTGACCCAGAAACAGCCGTCATCCCCGGGGGGCCAGAGCCTCGACTACCCCCCCTCCACCACCCAGTACTACGACACCGACCGCGACAACGGCTGGCACCACGACACCATCGGCCGAAACACCACCCCCGACGACAAGGTCTACCTGAAACCCGAGTACAGAGGAGGTGGTGGGAGGAGCCAGGAGAGAGGAGGAGGAGGAGGCGGCGGCAGAGCCTCCCCCAGCCCGGAGAGACACGCCCCCAGGAGCCAGGGGGGGAGCCGGGGCCGGGAGCCTAAGGAGGACCCCAGCCCCGACCGCGCGCCGCGCTACCGCAGCCGGGGCCGCAGCAAAGACAGGGCGGAGTCCGAGCGTGGAGGAGGAGGAGGAGGAGGAGGTGGGTGCCGTCGTTCACCGCCATGACATTTTAGTTGACGATTAATTGTCGTACGAGTTATTGCCGATTAATGATTTTTGTTGTGTTTTTTTACATTGGAACACGTCAATTAAATGCTTTTTAAGCATTGTGAACAAAATTAACTGCACACAGGACAGATTTGACAGATACTTAAAGCGTACAAAGACGTGGCTGACAATGCCATTTTATACTTTCAAAACTTCAAAAGTAGCAAAAGATACCCACTCTACAAACTCACAATGTGTGTGTCTTTCTCCACATTTTTCCACGCAGGAGGAGGAGGAGGAGGAGGAGGAGGGAGGTATATTTCCAGAGCCAAGAGCAGGGAGCAGCTGCAGGGGACCACACCGTCTCCAGACCCTTCCAGGCTGGAGCCTCTGGACAAACCTGTCAACATCCTGCTGGTCAAGAACAGACCCAACGAAGGTACACGTCTTGTCTCATTTATACTCGGATAGAGAGAAAAACACGTAAGGATAATCCTTTAGATCTTGTATTACTTTTTTTAATAAAAAAATAAGGTCATTCATAATGACTTTTAAAAGCAGTGGTTCTCAACCTTTTCTGGAGTTGAGGCATTACATTTTGTTTGACTCGATTGAGTCGGTTCCACAGAGGATATATATTATTTGACAATTTGGCCAATGTTTGACCAGTTTTTATCGTGTAGTTTGTTTTTTTGTTTGTTTGTTTTTTCTTTCTTTCTTTTTAGGTATTAAAAAGGTCTTAAAAGTCCTGAAATTGTCACTGTCATTTTAACAAGAGTTATTTCTACATAACGACATTGCTACTTTGACTTGAAGTAACGGATGTCGGTACTTCTTGCACCACTGTATTGTTCTCCTGGTAGAGTACGGTCTCCGCCTGGGCAGCCAGATCTTCATCAAGGAGATGACCAGCACCGGTCTGGCCTCCAAGGATGGCAACCTGCAGGAGGGGGACATCATTCTAAAGGTGTGTGCCAAAACAAATGTCCACTCACACCAGAACAGGGATTCTTAGGGTTTAAGTTGTTCAACGACCTTTTGTCGCACGCTTCTGTAAAAACATTTTTTTAAAGATATTTTTTGTGGCTTTCGCCTTTATTTTCATAGAGGGATAGGTATACAGTAGGCTGACATGAAATGGGGAGAGAGATGGGGGGGTGACACGCAGTAAAGGCCGTCGGGATCGGGAGTCGAACCCACGGCACACTGCCAGACTGGATTACCAGCCAAAGTGCCCAGACGGCTACGCCAGCTGCCCGGGCCAACTTCTGTTAAATTGACACTAAATGGACACTTAGCTGGGCACACGTCAAAACGAATTTCTGTCATTTGGATTCCATATATGTCGGTATGTCTTCTTCTATGGAAGCATGCCATGCACCGAAAATAGGCTATCGACAAGCTTACATGTCACGCTGTGACGTGTTGTAAGCTTGTAACCTATTTCCGGTTATTTGTTATTTTAGGATTAAGAGTATTTGAAGTGGTCAAATTAGCAATTGAATGCATGTTCAATCTTCCAGAAAATCCTAATGATCTTAGATATTTCATAAAAGCAAAGGTTAAGCCTCTGGCATCTGGGCATTTTGTTTTAGAATACAAAATTACATTTTTTGTCAGGGCTGGTATGGCTGACTTTATCAGTCTGCAACTGGTTGGTTGTATGGCTGTAAAAAAACATATTTTAGAAAAATCGTAGATTTGTGCGAAACGAATACGAATACGCTTTAACTCTGGGAGGTCCCTGGAACAATTTATTTTAAGATGGCGGTCAGTGGCTAATATACATATCAGTTTGGGTTTCCTTTGAGAACGACAACACGATAATATAGAAATGTACGTTTTGTTTTTAGTTTTTTTCTGAAACCCGTTACGCGATTTAGAAGACAGTCTGCCTCCGGTTATTAATCCATGCATGTGCATGTGTGTGTGTGTGTGTGTGTGTGTGTGTGTGTGTGTGTGTGTGTGTGTGTGTGTGTGTGTGTGTGTGTGTGTGTGTGTGTGTGTGTGGCGTGTGGTGTGTGTGTGTGTGTGTGTGTGTGTGTGTGTGTGTGTGTCAGATCAACGGGACGGTGACAGAGAACCTGTCCCTGAGTGACGCCGGCAAGCTGATCGAGCGGTCCCGGGGCAAGCTGCAGCTGGTGGTCCAGAGGGACCGCCGTCAGATCCTGGTCCGCATCCCGCCCCTCGCCGACTCCGACTCTGAGCCCGAAGGTGAGTGGCACGCCAACGCACCGCACCGCCAGCTCGCCTCACGTACTGTACGTGCGGTGCTTAAAGTCATACTGTCACCTTTTTTTTTTACAATTGAACTAAAGTTGTTGTTGGTATAAACTTTCACTGGTGGAAATGCACAATAAGCGTTTCACGTACATTTACTTTTTGACAACTTCTCTAAGTCTTAGGCACAATTTTTTTTATACATCGGATACATCAGTCTTTATTTATTACATTTTTAAATACATAAATAAATAGTGTCGGAGGTAGACACTCGCAACAAAAAATTGTGTTTGGATAAGTTGTCAATAAACGGAATGGTTATTGTGGAAAAACATACCAGTGAAAGTATATATATCAAAAATAACTTTTAAATGGTTACACAGTATGATTTCACATTTTGTTTTTGTTTTTGAGTTTTGATCTTCAAAGTGGGTAACTGTTATGTTACTTGGTGTATCCAGTGGCATTATTTCAACATTCCAAGACCACCAACAGCCATGAATCTTATTTAGACCCACATCCGAATGAGGTTAAACTAAAGGCATTTAAGGGGTTAAAAATAAATGCTGAAACCCCCGCAGTGTCACATGTCGACCCGCAGCTGCGTAGCAGCAACTGTATGCCATTATGAACCACTTTCAACCTGGCGTCCCACGTTGGAAAAAAATCAATGCAATAAAAATAAAATCAATCTAAAGGCTCACAGCATAACTAGGGTTGGAGATCCTGTAGGATTTTATATAGATTCCGGTTCTAATTATTTCCCTCGGTTCCCTCTTTAAAAAAAGGTTTTGAGAACAAATTTAAATTGTAGCAGACGTGAAGTCCACATATCAGCCATGGCAGTGTGATTTAAACCTGGTTCTGGAAAACGGTTCCAGATATGATGGTTCAGCTTCCTCAGTGTTGGATCCGGTTCCCAACCCTAATCCTGGAACATTGTGAGCTTATAATCGTCTATTTCCACGGTGCGCCACCATCCTACGACAAATAAAAACAGGGCTCAAGTGGTTTATAATAAGGTCTTGCTGAGCATTGGCTGTGATGACCTGAAATGTTGTTTTGAGGCCCCGTTTCTGTTTCGGAAAAAACAAATTGAATTGAATTGAAATGAAAATTTAACTCAATATTGACGACAGAGAAAGCAATTTCCTCCCGATTGCTCAAAAGGGCAATTTCTGTTTGTTCTCTCTTCCAGATAATATGTCATACTTTTAGATGGAAGAACCAGCCCAGAGAGACTGAGTGTGTTGCCTTAATATAAAGCTGTTACAACCAGAGCAAAAAGTTGTAAAAGCATATTTTTTTTGTTTCTTCCATAACTTTGCACTTCTCTTTTCACTGCTCTAAGCTTCTAAAACTTTTTAATCTATTTTCCTAAATTCAATAAAAGATATTTTAATCACTATGTACTTTGTATTGTGTGTATTTTTAAGTTGAATAATGCCAATGGAACAAGTAACACTCGTTTGTGTTGTTTGCTTGATGTTATGTTAACCGGATTTATATTCTGTCATTCTAGAGCAGTGTTTCTCAAATGGGGATATGTCTACCCCTAGGGGTCCGTGGAGGTGCTGCAGGGAGTACATGAGAGAAAGTGGAAAAATCACACCTGTGTGAACTGAGTGGTGCAACTCCCCTCTCCCCCTTTAAAGTTTAAAGTCGTTTAATGCAATCAAATAGGACTTTTCTGTTTGGATGTATGGGCTGTCAAGGCCAGAAAGTAGTTTTTTGCCACTCAGTAGGCATTCCCGCATAACTTCCATGTGTGTACCCTCTATTATTAAGGTGGGTTATCATTCATTCATAGCATCAAATGCTATGGTGTCCTCTTGTAGTTTTCTAAGCAAAATGCTTTAGTCTGGTATAAAGAGGGTACTTGGATTCAGAAATCGGGGGAAGGTGGTACTGAATCCAGACAAGTTTGAGAACCACTGGTCTAGACCAGAGTGTGTCTTATTGCTTTTTTCATCATTATATGATGATATTAAAGGTGAAAGGTAACAACCTTTTTTTATTCTGAATGCAGAAAGTTGCATGACAAGCCTTAGTCATAAAGTGGGTAAGGATGCTTATTGCTTATGGAATTTTCAGCATTGTAACATATTAATGTTTTGTCCTAACAGTGTATGAAGTGCCTCACTGAAGTTTATCATTGAAACATTTACATTTATTCCATGTAATATTGTCACTTCACACCACCGTGCCAAATTCTCTCGCTCTCGCTCTCGCTCTCTCTCTCTCTCTCTCTCTCTCTCTCTCTCTCTCTCTCTCTCTCATATGCAACAATGCATACAGCCCTGCTGAATCCCTTTATTCTCATGTAAGGAGATCATAATAGTGTCATAATTCACATTTCAGTCACGGCAGTGCGCTGGAGGCAGGATGGCTCATGGAAGGGCATGTGAGCGGTGGACGTGCAGGACTTTGGTGTAGAGTTCTTCCATTCAGTTTGATTACACACATTTTAAATCATTGAATCACATGCTGTAGTGTGTGCGTGCGTGTGTATGTCTGTCTGTGGGCCCTGATAGGAGCTGAGGACCACTAACCTCAGCCTTTGTGTGGCATACACCGCTACCATCCCTCATCTATCTAAATCATTGATTGATTGATATGCATCAAGCTCCCCCCCCCCCCCTTCTGTGACAGGAGATTCATCTGATTGAGAATTTAACACCTGGGCACTTCAGCAGTAGACTACCCACATAAAATACTGCACACAAACATCTGTTTTGACTCTTTGTGGAAGACGCAGGTGGAAACCCCTGCAAAATAATAAATACGTGCCGACCCGCCGAGTGCTCCAGTGTTTCATTTGGGTATAGAGCGTCGCAGTCCCGCCCCCTACCCTGGACCAGGAAATGATTCTCCGTTCATTTTCCTCATAGACATTTCAGAAAGTATTTATTTAAAGATGTTTACGCCGCGGACAAAGCCAACTCGAGTCGTGACAAATCATGACAACAAACACAATTTTTAGGGCCGAAAAAATAATTAGAAAGAAGAAAAAAACAGCAGGTTACAACACTTTTTTTTTGTTTTTCTTCTTTGTAATTATTTGTTTGGTCCAAAATATTGTTTGTGTTGTCATGAGTTGTCACGACTCAAGTTGGCTTTGTCCGCGGCGTAACCGTCTTTAAATAAATACTTTCTGAAATGTCTATGGGAAAAAATAATTTCTTGGTCCATGGTAGGGGGCGGGACTGCGACGCTCTATAGTCTCTCCTGAAGTGCCCAGGTGTTGTGACGAGCCGTTTTATACCATCAACTGGCTGAAGCGTGCTGGACTTCTCTTTGCATAAAATAAAACGCCTTATCGGTACTCAGATGAAGCCCAACGCAAATTCCTTCATATTGTATGTTTAGGTGCAGGGGGGGGTTTCATCTGACTGTGAAGCAGGGAGGGTACCACCACCCTGAATAGGACTTCAGGGTGGGACTACCTTGGTGGTGGTGGTGATATGGGTTATAAGAGTCTATTCTCGGCTATAACAGTGGTGAACAGTATCATATTATTTTCTGGCTCCATCCTTGCCAGTATGGACAAAAACATCCTAAAGATAAATAGTTGCAAAAGGTAAAACAAAAACAAAAAAGCTTTTGCTGTATAAGATCTGGGAATTCAACTCATCCAGAACTGCACATGGATCTGTGTTTCATACTTGTATTGAACTGAACCTCTTCTGCAGTAGTATCACACAAATGCCAACAGTTGTGGTCTGAATGTCTCCAAAATAGAAATCCTCATGGATTAAAGTCGGTCAAACTAGCAATACAAATTGTATTATATATCCACTATCCAGACGTAAAAACAAATCATTGTTTAGGAAACCGCACTAGTGTCGAGGACTCCTTTCACATTGTTGTGAACAAATGTTACAAATCCCAGATTGGGATGGCCTAAATCATTTTCAGCGATTTTATTATTTTTATTATTATTATTTTTAATCCCTGCTTTCCTACATTACGGAATGCATGGCCAGGGACCACATGAAGGACCTTAAAAGACCACTTTTTGTTTAGGGTTCTATTTAAATCATAGATGTGTTTTCAATTGTGTTTGTATTTTGTGCAATATCCTTATTTATATCATTATTCCTTATAATGGCATGTATCACTGTATTCTTTAAAACGTTTTGGTTGATGTGCACTAGCCTCATTATTATTAGTCTGTTACTTATTAAAGGGATATTTCACTTTAAAATGAAATAATAAACATTAAAAAGTATATACAAATTAATAAAAAAAGTTATTTAAAAATCATGGTCCCCATGGTTCTAAAATTACCTTTTTCATTTGTTTTTGTATATTTTGTTAATGTTTGTTTTATTTTAAAGAGAAATATCCCTTTAAATGTTTGTTTTTTTAAGATTGAAAATAACACGTCAAAGACAAACTCATTTCAGCGTGAGTATATAAACACAACCGTCTGGTGGAACTGGCTACATTCACTCACTGTGAGTGAGTAGGTATAGAAGTAAAGTCATTTTGTGGGTGATGTATTCCTTTAAGCTTTTGGGCAATCATTATTAATGCATTAACATTAACAACTTGTTTGTACAATGAGTGTCTGTGTAGACTCCACATTTCCACTAGGTGGCACCAGATCCTAAACCTTCAGCCAGCTTTCCTCCTTCAATAACTGCTTCTACCTTGTTGCCACTCAATGTCTGGTGTATGTCTGGGGCAGTGGCTTTTAATGTCTGGGGCAGTGGCTTTTAATGTCTGGGGTATGTCTGGGGCAGGGGCTTTTTATGTCTGGTGTCTGTCCTGGGGGCTTCAATGTCTGACTGGTCAGTGCTTCAATGTCTTGCTTCTCCCTGTGGAAAAGGGTGCAATGTCTTGGGTCTGTCTGTCTGAGGATGGCTTCCTCATCCAATGGGGTTTCTAATGGTGGAACAACATCTGGAGAGGGGCCATCTGTTAGTGTTGGGAGTGGTTGTCACAACATAAATCCGTAGACTCCTCATTGGCCGTTGGGATTTTGTACCTCAACATTGGTCGTCGCCAATTTAGCTGAGCCAGGCATAATATATTGCATTAGTTATGGCAAGCTGAGTTGTATAAAAGTATCTGCGCTGAGGCTGCAATGCTTTCTGATTTATAATCATCTATGTAAGATAACGTGGGGTTTTTTGTATATGAAAACCCACATTTTTAATTTAACATAGCATCTTCTATCATAACTGCATTTCTAATATTTGAAACAAACCAAACCGCTTGGAAATCTCTTGAGGATCCAGCGAGTTTAATTGTGGAGAGCCCACCTTCAGTAGACATGCATGGGGGCTTGACTTACATTGCATTAGGGGTCACGACTGGGCCGAGATAACATGACAGCCTGCGATGACACACATCCCTCCCAATGTAAAGCATGCATCGGCCAATGAGGTATCTGCGTGTATACAGTGTGTATATATATATATCTACTAGTGGTGGCGGTCTTTCACGGATGGTCTCTGTTTGTCTTTCTGTGTCCGTCCGTCCGTCTGTCAGACATGTCGGAGATGGAGTCCTTCCATTCCTACTCGCCAGCGGAGGGCCGGAGGTCGCGCCAGTCCGACCTCTCCTCTCATTCGTCCAACGAACGCGATGGGCACAGGTAGGACCGATGGAGACACGCAGGGTACAGGGTACAGGGTACACGATGGGCACAGGTAGGACCGATGGAGACACGCAGGGTACAGGGTACAGGGTACACGATGGGCACAGGTAGGACCGATGGAGACACGCAGGGAGGGCAACAGCTTATCAAACGTATTGATTTAATCAATTATGCATTGTTTTAATTTTCAGACGATATAGAAATAAATGTGGGGGTTCTTGATATGAATGAATCAATTTTATATAGTCTCATCACAGCTTTACAGCAGGTGGGTGAAATCTGTGCAGGGCAAGGAGGAAAAAATAAATCGTACACACAGCCTAAATAAGCAGCAGCCATGTATAGTACATGAGGTGCATCATAAGGTGCAAAAGAGTGGCACTGCATTGGTCATAATACTAATAATAGCTCAGATTTATATAGCGCTTTTTTAAGTACCCAATGTCGCTTTACTGTACATGAAGAAATGAAGGAACCAACTTAATTACAGTACGTGGTTTCATTGTGGCAGCGGTGGCTGAACGGATTGCGGAGCGGTCTTGATACCGGAAGGTCGCCAGTTCGAATCAGCGGTCCGACACGTTAAAATTACCACCGCTGAAGTGCCCTTGAACAAGGCATTGAACCACTACGATGAAATGTTCTATGAGCAGGGCCTGGCTGGAAACAAGTTCTTGAGCTTAGCCCAGATACCCTGGGTAAATATAGTAATCATTTAATTTCATTTCATTTCACATAGCAGCAGGGTATGTACATACATGAGGTTAGACATAGGCCTACAGTGCAACAGGTAGCAGCAGCAACAACATAAGGAGGATCCACATAAGAAGGTAGCCAGCACATAAGGCAAACACTTCACAGGCAACAATCCACATGGTAGGGCATTCACTTTTAGTCATTTTTACTAGTTGACTAGTCGACTAGTTGTTTAACTACCTATTATGTAAAAAAATAAAATAAATTAAAAAAATGTAATAATTTAATAGTTTGTACATTGAAAAACTGTGTACATGGTGACTATAACTATAATCTACCTGATCTTGAGGCCTACAAAATCAGGAAAAAAATAAAAAAAAATAAACTTTTTTTTCCTTTTTCGTATCAACTAGTCAACTAGTACCAACAAGGTCGACTAGTGGATTTACTAGTCGACTAGTAAACTAGTCGACTAGTTGCTTAATGCCCTACCACAAAGGAACATAACGTTTAAGACTGATTTAACATCAACCAGTCGACCGCTCAAGTCAAAGTCCTTGTATGAGTGTGTGTGAACGTACTTCTGTGTGTTGTTGTACCAGGGAAGACCATTCCAGAGCAACCAAGATGTCTGCCATGGCCTCACCGTTCAGGGTACCAGAGGACCCCCAGGGCCCCGGGGCCCCGCTGGAGCCTGGAGGCCACACACACTCAGATGAGAACCCGGGTACTGTACCCCTCCGTCTCTCTCTCTCTCTCTCTGGCCCCTTTTCCACCAGGGTTGAACCGCCCTTGTTCTTACTCCATGAGCCAGAGCTCCAAACTTGGAACGTTAACTATGAATTAAGTAGGCAAAACCATACCTATATTAAATTGTTTATAGGGTCAATATAAGTAAATATATATATGATAACCCTTCCACAGTAGTAGCTTTTTCAATTTTTACATTTTCCTACAGTATATAATGCGTAATTTGCATATTTAAATGTACAATTACAGGAAATGTGCAATACAATAAATCATTGTATTTGTGTAAGTAATCAACTGGGCAAGTTTCATGTTGATATCTGTTAATTAATCTTTTTTTACCTATTCACCTACTGTATCATGTATATACCGTACTGTAGGTGAAAATAACAATCTGTGATAAATATGAAAAAGCTACTCCTGTGGAAGGGTTATCATATATTAATTTACTGTACTTATATTGATCCTATACACAATTTAATATACAGTAGGTATGGTTTTGCCCACTCAATTCGTAATTAGCGTTCCAATTTTGGGGCTCTGGTTGAACCGAGCTGGTTCAACCCTGCTTCAAGGTTCAAGGTTGTACTTTATTGTTACATCTTGATCTTGTGTACAGGTACATAAGAGTAAAACCTATTCCTTCAAACAATGCAACAGCGTTTTCCTTTTCCCTGTTTCGCTCTGGTTCTTATCAGTTCGTTCATGTATCTGATTGTTCGGGGAAAGAAGCTTTTTGCAGTCTGTTTCCAGTGGCTTTGAGACTGCGAAAACGTTTTCCATGTTGCAGCATTTCAAACAGTCTGCGGTTGGGATGTCCTTCATAATTCCACGAGCTGGAAAAGGGGCCGTTGTCTCTCTCTGGTCATTGTTGAGAAATAAACCTGACAGGCGGAAAGGGGATGAGTTTTTATGAAGGGGTTTGTTTCTCAACAATGACAGGCTTACTGTTCATTATCCCACTTATTACAGGACTGCTTAAAATGATCCCTGGCTAATAATCGTATGTGCCTTACCCTCTAAATACCCCCTAAATATTTAATTCATTTTGGAAACGGTTAATCTTTTACTCAAGAGTATCACCCACAAGTTGATGATGTAATTTGTCCATGTGTGGTTCAGCCCTATGGAATGTATTGGAATGCATGTACTAATAAAAACATATTTAAAATATTGTTTTGACGTATTAACCTCAGGAAGTATTTTTTAGTTAGCATATGCTTTCCACACAATTCCATAGGGCTGGACCACACATGGACAAATTACATCATCAACTTGTGACGGGTGTTGTTAAAGATTAACTGTTTCTAAGATAAATACAAAATGTAAGTGTTTTAATAAGTTTTACTTATTACCCAGTGATCCTTTTAATAAAGACATTAGTGTCTGTGGTTAAGTGTTGATTTTTTTATTCACAGCAGGTGTCAGAACCACACCCAAGATCCTGCTGAGGCCCAGTCCAGAAGACGAGGAGCTGTATGGGTATGTCTCCATTCATCATCGTATCTGTTCTCCTTCGTCTCTGGGAAGGTTTAGTTTTGCATTCTCTTCGTGGCTTCAAGTTGCTGACAGTGCAGCTGTGTGTGTGTGTGTGTGTGTGTGTGTGTGTGTGTGTGTGTGTGTGTGTGTGTGTGTGTGTGTGTGTGTGTGTGTGTGTGTGTGTGTGTGTGTGTGTGTGTGTGTGTGTGTGTGTGTGTGTGTGTGTGTGTGTGTGTGTGTGTGTGTGTGTGTGTGTGTGTGTGTGTGTGTGTGTGTGTGTGTGTGTGTGTGCGCACGCATTAATGATTAATGCTTACATTTAAGACCTTTGTCCCACATTCTCCTTTCCTCTCATTCTTCTCTGTCTCTCCACTTCTCCCCCTCACCCTTTCTTCCCTCCCTCACGCTTCCTACTCTCCCTCACCTGTTCCACACTCTCCCTACCTCCCCCCATCTCTTCTCTCTGCCATTCCTCTCGTCCCTACCTCCCCCCATCTCTTCTCTCTGCCATTCCTCTCGTCCCTACCTCCCCCCATCTCTTCTCTCTGCCATTCCTCTCGTCCCTACCTCCCCCCATCTCTTCTCTCTGCCATTCCTCTCGTCCCTACCTCCCCCATCTCTTCTCTCTCCCATTCCTCTCGTCCCTACCTCCCCCATCTCTTCTCTCTGCCATTCCTCTCGTCCCTACCTCCCCCCATCTCTTCTCTCTGCCATTCCTCTCGTCCCTACCTCCCCCCATCTCTTCTCTCTGCCATTCCTCTCGTCCCTACCTCCCCCATCTCTTCTCTCTCCCATTCCTCTCGTCCCTACCTCCCCCATCTCTTCTCTCTCCCATTCCTCTCGTCCCTACCTCCCCCATCTCTTCTCTCTGCCATTCCTCTCGTCCCTACCTCCCCCCATCTCTTCTCTCTGCCATTCCTCTCGTCCCTACCTCCCCCCATCTCTTCTCTCTCCCATTCCTCTCGTCCCTACCTCCCCCCATCTCTTCTCTCTGCCATTCCATCCTGTCTTCCCAATATGTCTGTACACAGACAAGAGCAAGTCTTTGCCCACGGACACAGATTTCTTTTTTTACATTAACATACAACATTATGATGTTCTTATTTTGATCGTAAGACCCAATTACTGAATGTCAAATTTTGAGGTTTTCTTCAGAATATGAAACTTATTTACTACAACACTATGGCACATTAGGAGTCCACTATACTAGCGGTTCTCAAATGTGTTATTTTCAAGGACTCCCTTAACTCTACGATGGGTATACAATACCCATCGTGTGTCAAAAACTGGAATTTTGACCAAAAAAAATTCCACCACAAGCCAGCATGGCGCTGACCCCTGTCTCCTCTTCCTCCTCCTCCCTGCAGAGCCAACACCTCCATGGTGAGCTTCGAGAAGGGTGAAAGCGTGGGTCTGAGGCTGGCGGGAGGGAACGACGTGGGCATCTTCATCGCCGGCGTGCAGGACGGCAGTCCCGCCGAGGAGGAGGGCCTTCGCACCGGAGACCAGATCATGAAGGTATTCCGACCGGCTGGCTGACTGACTGACTGACTGACTGACTGACTGACTGACTGACTGACTGAGTGGTCAGATGGAACTAACGTAGTATAATTTCAGTTCCTATTTTTCTGTATCACGATGAAAACACATTTTTCAAGGTTTTAAATAAAAATAAAATATGTTTATTTTTTCATACATTTTTATGTTATATTATCAATAACATCGTAGTGTTTTGCCAGTTATTTTGGGGTTATTTTGGGGACCAGCGGGCCCCGGCCCGCTGGTCTTATTAAAACCTAAATCTTCAACCACTACATGTTGGCTTTGATTTAGTTTGATTTCATTTTCGTAAACACAATATAATTAATAATAACAGGATATACACATAATTAATTAATTGCATAATTAAAACACTTATTTCCAACGTGGTCATCAGGATAACATGAGCCAATATTTTTATCCTCTTATTTTTCTGTTTTATTTTAACTTCCCTTTTACTGGATTCAGACACCCGTTTAATAAAGTGTGTGTGTGTGTGTGCGTGTGCGCGTGTGTGCGTTCATCAAGGTGAACAACGTGGACTTCAGAGGCATCGTGAGAGAGGAGGCTGTGCTCTTCCTGCTGGAGATTCCTAAAGGAGAGAACATCACCATCCTGGCCCAGAGCAAACCCCAAGGTGGTTACATGTTCAAGCATGAAGCCTGTGTTTCATTAAGTACTAGGAGTTGGGATCCCCTAGGCTATTTTCAGTGTGCATTGTGTGCTTGTAGATCGAATATCTTGGCTTTTTTTTTTTAATAGACTTCTTTCTTTTGTTTTCCATTCCTTAATACAGTTTACAAAGACATCCTGTCGTCGGGCCGGGGCGACTCGTTCTTCATCCGGACCCACTTTGAGTACGAGAAGGAGGGTCCCCAGGGCCTGGGCTTCAGCCGGGGGGACATCTTCAAGGTGGTGGACACCCTGTACGACGGCAAGTTGGGCAACTGGCTGGCCGTCCGCACCGCCAACAACAAGCAGCTCCAGGAGAAAGGGCTCATCCCCAACAAGAGCAGGTACAGCTAGTGTTGTAGACAGTACTCGAGTCCGGCCTCGAGTCCACCTTTTTCTTTACTCTCGTCTCGGTCTCGGTCTCGCACCTGATTTGACTCATTCTTGACTCGGTCTCGGACCAAGGGACTCGGGACCCCTCCCCCACCGAGTCAACTCGAGTCACGAGTCACTACAATGCGATGAAATACATGTATTATACCCATATTATGAGGAGCCCATTCACATTAACACTTTGACGCCATACCACGTGTTCCCCGCGTTTTAATCAAATGTTCTACGCTGCCTAGTTTTGTTTTATTACCTTTAGATCATACGCTGAAGTATCTGGGCTTTTGATCGTCGAAATTCCGCCGAAGATAGCTTGCGCCGTGTGTTTACATTCCATCGCACCAATCGCCATCTTGCTACGGTACATGGAGGGGGGTGTGAGGCTGTTGTAGTCAGACAAAACCCCCGTCCACTTGCATTGGACTCAATTTCCCAGAAGCCCTAGCAGCCCAGCGAATGTGTCGATTTCCGATTTCGAGATCACAACATGAAGCTCTCTCCCCCTGCTCCGCGGCAGAGACGGACTTTCGTTTTAATTATTACAATAGGGCGATTTAGACACATAAAACAAATAGCGGGAATCTCGTATTATGCAGCGGCGGAACACTGGATCAAACAATTAGCGGCACTAGAACTGTTTTAACATTATAAGAAAGCTGTCTGGCACTTTTAGACAGCTGTCTTTTTAAGTAACGGAGTGTACAGTACATGTAACATCACATCAGCGTGTACATCTGCTATTTTTGAAAATATTTGAAAACTATTGAAAATGTTTCCATTTTCTTTTAACAAAAATAATTCTGGGGGTCCCTGGCACAAATATATATCAATGTGGGGGTCCTACTGCACAATAGTCACTCTCTCTCAATCTCTCGCTCTCTCTCTGTGTGTCTCTCTCTCAGGGCTGATCAGTTGGCCAGTGTACAGAACTGTCACAAAGTGGCCCCCGGGGACCGTGCGGACTTCTGGCGCCTGCGTGGCCAACGCGCCGCCAAGAGGAAAGACGCCAGGAAGAACCGTGACGACATGGGCAGCGTCCCCCTGGCCACGCGCTTCCCCGCCTACGAGAGGGTGGTCCTACGAGAGGGTATGAGAGGGTGGTCCTACGAGAGGGTGGTCCTACGAGAGGGTATGAGAGGGTGGTCCTACGAGAGGGTGGTCCTACGAGAGGGTATAATAGAGATATTTACTCTGAGGGTGGTCCTACGAGAGGGTATAATATAGATATTTACTCTGCGTCTACGAGAGGGTGGTCCTACGAGAGGGTATAATATAGAGATTTACTCTGCGTCACTACGAGAGGGTATAATATAGATATTTACTCTTCCCCGCCTACGAGAGGGTGGTCCTACGAGAGGGTATAATATAGATATTTACTCTTCCCCGCCTACGAGAGGGTGGTCCTACGAGAGGGTATAATATAGATATTTACTCTGCGTCAGTTTAACTCTGTTGGTTAAATATGTACACTCTGAGCTAAGTTAAAGGACGACTTCACCGCTATTCAACGTATCTTCATATCATTTCTTTCTACCCGGTCTGTGTCTCATAGGGTCTTCCAGTGTAGTTAGGTAAAGTTAGCTTAAGTTGTGGCAAATCTGCAAACAAAAATGCTTACCACTCGCTTTCTTCACAGATGTGTTCATAAAGGTGTCTACAATCACATAAACTCCCTTGGGAAACTTTGTGACAGCTGCTGAAAGTTGGGGTACCATTAACAACCAATATAAGGCAAAGAATTCCACATTTCATTATACTTTAAGTAGCTTGTGACATGTCAAACTAGGGGGGTTTCATGATGCTGAATCCATTCCAAGCATGAGTTTTGCACGAAAATACAATTCGGCCATAGCCACTTGCCCAAAATGTACCTAAATGTGCTGACCTCATCACATTTGTGATGACGGCTATGGGCATTTTTAGGCAAAGGAGTGTTTTTGTGCAAAACTAATGCTTGCAATGGATTCAGAATCTTGAAAACCCCCTATTTTGACACGTCACATGCTACTTAAATATACCTTATATTGGTTGATAATGGTACCCCAACTTTCAGCAGCTGTCACAAAGTTTCCCAAGGGAGTTGGGTTGGAACAAATTTATGTGATTGTAGACACCTTTATGAACACATCTGTGAAGAAAGCTAGTGGTAAGCATTTTTTTTGTAAATTTGCCACAACTTAAGCTAACTTTACCTAACTAGTGACATCATCGATGGGGGATCCAAGCTAATGGAAAGGCTTTCTAACCAGAAGTTGCCATGCTATAATGGAACCCATCGTAAACATCGAAATATTTTATTTAAAAAATAGATGTGTCTAAAGATGATGGGTTTCTGAACTGCCCACAGCCCTCCTATGAGCCACAGACCGTAGAAAGATGTGTGAGGACCATTTATGAAGAAGTCCTCCTTTAAATTAAGATGAGGATTTTACAGAGTAGTTGTTTGAGCCACAAAGCTATTGCAATGTCTGTCTGTCTGTGTACAGCTGGTTTCAGACGTCCTGTGGTGCTGTTTGGACCCATCGCTGATGCTGCAAATGAGAAGCTGGCCTCAGAGATGCCTGACCAGTTTGTCATCGCCAGTGAGTCTGTGTGTGTGTGCGTGTTTGTCTGCATGTATACTACATTGTATCGAGGCTATGCGTGTGGCATCATCGTGCCCGGAAGTTATGTGGGAGTGCCCACTGACTACTGAGTGGCAAAAAAAAACATTCTGGCCTTGAGAGCCCATATATCCATCCATCCACACATCTGATTGTACGTTAAACTCACCAACATTGAAGCTGTACGGAAAGCTTGAATTATGCTCTTTCTATCTGCAAAATCTTTGTTTCATAAAAATCCACCATAGACATGTTATGAGTCCTACCTTCTGTCAATAAATGACCTGCAGGTGATTATTAAGTGTCAGAGTTTGGAAGCGCTCGTTTTCCATAACGCAACGTCCTGCTGCCTCCTGCATTACAGTATATGCATTATGTGAATCAGGTGGTACGGTACGCAGGAGGACCATTGAGTGATTTCCAACGAGCGCATCCAAACTCGCTGCTCAATGTTTCCCCACTCAGTCTAGTTGAGGGGTGGGGAGTGATGCATGTGCATCTATGTAAAGTGCCTTGGATAAAGGCGCTACAGTTGGAGGCCATCGATATTGTCCTTTTCTTTTTGCTGAGATTTGCGTGATCTGCGCAAAAGGACAGTTAACCCATTTTGGGCGGGAACCCCTTTTGGTGTTTTAAACATTGTTATAATTTAGCTATTGAAAAATAGCAGATCTACAAGCTCATAGCGCGCCACCGAGTGGCGCGCTACGAGCTTGTAGGTCTGCTATTTTTGAAAAATCGTGAAAATATTTATTTCAGAAAACTGGAGGATTTAGAAGGATTTTTTTAAATGTTGAGGTCAGGCCTTAATGGGTCAAATTATAAGGGACAACATCGGTGGCACCCAACTGTACTCTGTATTACATGTATGCGTTACTTCACTGAGCTCACACAGTTGCCTTGTATCTGGGTCTCTATATCAGATGCGTTACTTCACTGAGCTCACACAGTTGCCTTGTATCTGGGTCTCTATATCATGCGTTACTTCACTGAGCTCACACAGTTGCCTTGTATCTGGGTCTCTATATCAGAAACGGAACCTAAAGATGCTGGATCTGAGAAGTCCTCTGGCGTGGTTCGCCTCAACACCATCCGACAGATCATTGAGCAGGTGTGTACTTTGTGGCTTCACAGATCGGTTTTGCATTCTCCGTGCAGTCTCCGTTTCGAAAAAGAACCGCTTTGCACGTGCGCGCCTGTGTGTGTGTGTGTGTGTGTGTGTGTGCGCGCGCGTCACTGAATACAGAAAGACCAGTGGTTCCTAAACATTTTAGCCCGTGACCCAAAAAAGGAATTGGACCCAAACTAATGAACATTTTCACTACTTCTTAGATTTTTATTTTTTCACTGAAAAAAATTATTGAATTTATTTTTAATTCATGAAAACAATTGCTTTTTGGGAATGTTTCTTGAAAATGTTTTTAAATAATAATAATTCAAAACAAAATGTAGGAAACAAATGAATAAAGGGACCCATACAAATGTGTCCACGACCCACCAATGGGTCCCGACCCGGTGTTTGGGAACCCGTGCTCTGCCGTAGTCTAAAGTTTGGACGTCCCGTGCTTGCTTTGCTTTCAGGACAAACACGCGCTGCTGGACGTGACGCCCAAGGCGGTGGACACGCTCAACTACACCCAGTGGTACCCCATCGTCATCTTCTTCAACCCGGACAGCAAGCAGGGAGTCAAGGCCATGCGGCACAGGGTCATCCCCGGCTCCAACCGCAGCGCGCGCAAACTCTACGACCAGGCCGTCAAGCTGAGGAAGACCTGCGCGCACCTATTCACTGGTCGGCATTCCATTGTACCACACACACACACACGCATGCATAAGCACCCACTCAGCATAACAAAGCGTTGTCGTCTTGTAGATCAGATATTTTGGCTATTGTAAACAGAAGGTCTCAAGGTGGCCTGACACTAGCCGATTTTCTTCGATCTGAAATCTGATAGCACCACACACTACAGGATAATCGGGCCCGATTATTTTATCCGATTATTTTATGCAGCACACACTACACGGTTTTAAAACTCGGGCGCAGCGCACCCAAGGATTCTCGCTCAAGTCTGACCACTCGAGCAGCTATCAGCTGCCTCAGGGGGGGCATGAGCATAATTAATTTCAGTCAGACTGTCTTGGATTGCATAATTATATTAAGCATACATTTATAGAGCGTAAATAATTGAACATATTTGGCGTCACGGCTCTGTCCCACATCATTCATTCCCTGTAAGCATGAATTACAATCAAGTATTTGCCAACTGCTAGATTTGACAGAATGAAGTAGGCCCCATATTACAATCGTAGAAACAGGGCCCACATGTGGATGCTGGGTTGGTGGTGGGAGCACACAAAAAAAGCACGAAGCAGCAGCAGAGCAGAGCAGCAAGAAGAATGAGCTGTGAGCAGGGACTGGGAGGTTTAAATAGCCCGCACCAAAAAGATGAGGAGTGAACATTAGCTCTCCTTTGAGTTGTCTGCCTGAACTAGCTCTGCAGGCTTCACATCATGTAACCCCTGTGATCAATATTTAAACATCTGTGTATGTTGACACTTGAGTTCTGTCACATCTAATGGTGATACCTGAAAGCAGCCAGTAGATGGCAGCAGAGGACCTACAGTTCTTC
>NC_136793.1:12019308-12146808 GCF_951216825.1 Electrona antarctica | reverse complement strand
TTCATGAATAACACACGTTTGTCCGTCCGTCCGTCAAGGTGAAGCTGGCCCTGAGGGAGCACCATCACAAGCACCACCAGCCTCCTCCACCGGGGGGCGGCGTCGGCCGAAGCTACGACTCCCCGTCCAGCAGCAGCCCTGCCAGCAGTAGTAACGACGGCCCCCCACACGTGGCCACTGCCCCCCACCAACACCACCCCCACCCGGCCCGGTCCTCTAGCCCGCTCCCCCCCACCCACCACCACCTCAACTCCTTCGGCAAGAAGCAGCCCCTGGTCCCGCCCCTCGCCCCGCCCATGTAGGCCTGTCGCACTGATTACATAATATACAATTATTTTTTTGCATGATCGTCATCATCGTTTCCATGTTGAAAAATCATACATGTTCAAACGTTTTCCAAAAAAAATCCAGAAATAGCTGATCTACAAGCTCAAAACACGTCACTTTGTGACGTGTTGTCAACCACCATTATTTGTGTGACGATTAATCGTCAACCTGAACTTGTAATCGCGACAGCCCTACGCCCATGAAGCCCGGCGCCGGACTCAGCAGGACTCAGCCGGACGCCGTCGCAGCCACCCCGCCCGCCGTCGCCACGCTCCTCGCTCCTCCGTCCGGCGCCACTGTGGCGCTGCCGTCTCCCAGCAGGCAGGCCAGCCCCGTGGAGGACCCGTCCACGCGCTCCTTCCTGGGGAAGATCAAGGCCTTCGAGAAGATGGACCACTTGGCCCGCGCCCACCGCATACTGGAGCTGCAGGAGGCCCAGAGTGCCAGGGTGGGTCACCATTTGGCTTACTGTACTTGAAGGAGCACTACACCACTTTTCTTCATTATGTTCTGTTCATCGTTAGGCTGATCATCGTTAGGCAGATTTTTTTTAAACAATTTAAAAAATATATATTTATATTTAGTTTTTATTATCGTGATATCGATGGCTTCCATTATCGTATTGCAACCTTTCAGGAATAGAAAGCCTGCAGTTTCTATTGGCTTGGATTCCCCATCGATGATGTCACTGGTGGACGGGTTTCTGAACTGCCCACAGCCCTCCTATGAGACACAGACTGAATATAGAAAAAAATTGGCATTTTGTCATGAACATTACTGAGGACCAATTATATGAAGATAGGTTGAAAAGTGGTGAAGTGGTCCTTTAAAGGAAAATCTCCGGAATAGCCATTTTCTTACCTTAGTCTGATGTTATTATGTCCAAGAGCGAGTGTTAAGAGGTGCACACTTTCATAACTCCACCCCGACTCCACCGCAGCTCAGAATGTGATGGGTTTTGCGGTAAATCGTTAATTTTTATCGCTCAGATTTTCTTTTTATTGGTGTAAACCACTCCTACAACTGGCTTTGTTAGTTTACGTGTCTGTCTGTTTGTCTGTCTGTTCGTACCAAAAAATGAGCATGGTTGCTATGGTCACCCAGTTCACACGGGTGTGATTTCATTACGTCAGACATTACGTCAGACCACAGCTGATCAGTCTATATAAGACCTTACACCACTCAGTTCACACGGGTGTGATTTTTTTTTAGATGTCTGTGTTTAATGATGACTCAAACGATTCATCAAATCAAATATAATCAAAAGATGATATTATTTCACCCGTGAAATCAAACCCCCGCTGCTGAAGTCCTCTTTCCACCCGACAGAGACGATAAATAATATTTGAGCACAACGTTAACGTCAAATCCTGCATGTTGTCCTCCTGTGTTCAGCTGGAGATCGCACAGAAGCACCCTGACATCTACGCCGTTCCCCACAAGACTCCCAAACTGGACAACAACCGCCCACAGCCTATAGGGTAACGTCAAGCTTTTAACATCGAAAGGTGATATTGATAAGATTATTATGTAGACTTAATAATAATTAATTTACTATTAACTCACTGTTATGCTATTACAACCGTCTTTGCTGCTGCAATGTATTAAACCAGAACCAGAATATGTTTTACTCTTACTTACTCGCATGTACTTGTACTGTATGTAACCACGAAGAAACGTCAAACAGCAGTTTATTTATTTGACATGGACTTCACAATCACATTGGGCGAACCAGATGCATTGCTTAAAGTTTATATTATACAGGGTTCCCACAGTCAATATTTCTGGTCCTGGAAAAGGTTTGGAATCCTGGAATTAATCAAGGGTTCTGTAAAAATAGTTGGCTATGCATTTCTTTTGATATAGAGCGCCGAAGTCCTGACGTCACTCGCTCATCCCCTGGTTCTGCCTGGTTCACGGAAGTAATTTCCCTATGGAGAATAACATGGGGTCATCTTAAAATCGTTTCATATACAGCGTTGTGGTCCAAAAATAAACAAGCTGTCTCTGCGTTATTGTCAGGGAGGTGTCTCTGTATCGTTTGCGACAGTCAGTCACTCATATATGATATATGTCTGTTTCTAGTGAAAATGTAACTAATTCAGTAGCAGTAACAATAGCGTTTTCTCTCAGTCAGTTGATTCTTCATGTCCATATGAGTGAAACGGCCGGGATGACATGTTTATTTTTCAAACACATTTATTATATGAGGCCATCTAAAATCCCCCTATAGGGATACAATCACACCCGTGTGAACTGAGTGGTGTAAGGTCTTATATAGCCTGATCAGCTGTGGTCTGACGTAATGAAATCACACCCGTGTGAACTGGGTGACCGTAGCAACCATGCTCATTTTTTACGCACAGACAGACAGACAGACAGACAGACAGACAGACAGACAGACAGACTAACAAAGCCAGTTGTAGGAGTGGTTTACACCACTCAACAATGCAAATACAAAGTGCATGAACCTGTGGATTTGCGCCCTCTACCGATATTGACGTCAGACTTCGGTGCTCTATATAAAAATAAAAAAACCTTTTCCAAAACATGTATAACATTACACAAAATGTGTAGCATAAGTCCTTATTCAACAAAACAGGAAGCATGATTGCAGCCTAATGTGTACTAGTGCATGACAAAAATAACAGCTCTACAAGCTCACAACCTATGCCCTAGTATAGGTGGTGTAGCAAAAAATGTGCACAAAATTTGGAATGGAATTATAGCATTCTATACGTTATTGTTGCTACACTGCCTGTCTTTGGGCATTGCACAGAGGAGTTCCGCTGAATGATTGTTATATAGGCCTGGAAATTGGGTTAAATATTCTGGAGAAGCTTTGGAAAGAAATTTGAAATTCATTGGTAAAAAATAAAAAACCACACCCGTGTGAACTGAGTGGTGCAAATCCCCATCCCCCCCCCCCCCCCTCTCTCTCTCTCTCTCTCATTAGCAGGCTTCAGTGCATCTCTCTGTCTCTGTTTCTGCCACAACAGCGCCCCTACTGGTACTCATGAGTCACACATGAGTCACACACATTAACACGAGTCACATAGGGTTAACACGAGTCACATAGGTGAGTGAACACGGACATTGCTGTTCCTTGGAGTGGTTGCACCACTCAAAAAATGTGTGGGAAGTGCTAGTTTTCAACACCTGTACAAAGGAGGCTTTTCTAAATGGAATAACTAGTCTAAAACCCAATCAAGCTGTTACATAGTATAGTAAATTGTTAAATGACTATATTCTGATAGTAATCATTGCTATAGAGTGTTTGTTCAGTAACAGGGGTCTCCCTGTCTCTCCAGCTCTTTAATCCCCGCTTTTGGCATAGATCTAATCCAATTGAATTAATCTGACCCATTGCCATTGCCCCCCCCCCCCCCCCCCCTAATACAATATAATAAACTATAAATGCTACATCATTATAGGAAATGCAGTTAATTGTAATGAATGTGTGGCTTGTTTTCCTTCTTGTTTTCTGATGGTCCAGGTCCAGTTCTCACCCGGAGCCCCACCTGCTGCCCAAGGTGCCGTACTCTGAGGGCAGACCCTTCTACAGCGGCGCGGTGGAGGGCGAAGCCTACTACACCCCCAAACTGGACCAGTACCAAGACACTGAACTCTAGTGTTGAGCCTGGCGTCCTACTTACTACACCCCCCCAACCCGGACCACTACCAAGACACTGAACTCTAGTGTTGAGCCTGGCGTCCTACTTACTACACCCCCCAACCCGGACCACTACCAAGACACTGAACTCTAGTGTTGAGCCTGGCGTCCTACTTACTACACCCCCCCAACCCGGACCACTACCAAGACACTGAACTCTAGTGTTGAGCCTGGCGTCCTACTTACTACACCCCCCAACCCGGACCACTACCAAGACACTGAACTCTAGTGTTGAGCCTGGCGTCCTACTTACTACACCCCCCAACCCGGACCACTACCAAGACACTGAACTCTAGTGTTGAGCCTGGCGTCCTACTTACTACACCCCCCAACCCGGACCACTACCAAGACACTGAACTCTAGTGTTAAGACTCCGTATACTTTGTCGGAAGACTGGCATTGCACGTCGAGAAGTGTTTTCGACCACGCGACGCCGCCATTGTACGTCGGAGTACAGATGTGCCATTTGAGAACTTCAGACGTCGTGCCATTGGCAAGACAGTGGATTGTCACTAAATTGTCGGAACATTGTCAGCGAGAAAGGAGGGCATTTGCAGAGGTGTGATGCTATTCAGATTCTTTTTCACAATGAAAAGAATTGCTGAAAATGTACACTTTGTTTTCAGTAAGAAAAGAGAAGAATTAACAGGGCTAAATAGTGAAAAGAACCTTGGGGAAACAAGTATTTCCAGAACAAATGCAGGGGAAGTACAGGAAAGCCTGAAGTGTTGGAATGGCACATCTGTATATATATATATATATATATATTAAGCATTACTGTACCACACACCAGCTCAAAGAACAGTCAACGTACCACGCTCGCACACACTCGCGCCAACGAACACACCGCCAGCGTACACCTCGGAGGTAGACCAACACTATGCGACCACTACGTACTCTCACACACTTTGCGTACTCACCATTCCATCGGGGCCCCGCCAGGCCCTGCAACCAATCCGCTGCTGCTGACTTGGAAGCACTTGCTGCTTCTTTGAGTATTTTTTTCCGAACAACAACAACAAAAAGACTCGCTTCAAGGAAGTGAAAGCATTCCGTGCTGTCCGTCAGGCCAGCACGAAGCACTGTTATTCTCTTGTGTGCATAATTTACAAAAAAAAACACAAAGGCTTTCCCATGTTGCTGGTTTGGAGTTTTGTTTACTTGTTTTCTTTCTTTTTTTTTACTTTTACGTACAGTTGGAGGCCATCGATATTGTCCTTTTCTTTTTGCTGAGGTTTGCGTGATCTGCGCAAAAGGACAGTAAACCCATTTTGGGCGGGAACCCCTTTTGGTGTTTTAAACATTATGTTATAATTTAGCTATTGAAAAATAGCAGATCTACAAGCTCATAGCGCGCCACCGAGTGGCGCGCTACGAGCTGGTAGGTCTGCTATTTTTGAAAAATCGTGAAAATATTTATTTCAGAAAACTGGAGGATTTAGAAGGATTTTTTTCAATTTTGAGGTCAGGCCTAAATGGGTCAAATGATAAGGGACAATATCGGTGGCACCCAACTGTATTTGTTTGTTTTTAACTTGGAAAAAAAAGAGAGAAAACTTGAGTAATCGGGTAGCACTTGTTTTCTTGCCTATGCAACTCAGTTTGTGCTCAGCAACTGAAACCTAAACGTCCGCTTTCTTGCGCAGTTGCGCACCGGTGCCGCGTGCCTCAAGAAAAGCCAGTCCGCCCCCCCCCTCGTTCGGCACTTGGCGCTGGCGCGCAACTGCATATAAATCGGGCCCGACAGCCACGGGTTCCACCCCGAACCAGAACCCCACCACCAAAACACCAAACAAAGCCACACAATGTTCCCAACTGTCGCTTTTGGTCCCTTTTTGTATCTCCTGTAATCGCCAGCAAGCTGCAAACTCATTATGTAAAAAATAATATATATATATATTCTATATATTCTATATACAGTATGTGTGTGTGTATATATATATAACATATATATATATATAATATAATGTTGTGTTTATACTGCTACCTTTGCATTCTTTCCTATATGAAAATGCCTGTGTATACATACATAGAGATCTAAATATATATATATATACTCATATATGTATATGAGGAAAAAAAGAGAGACATTCTATATAATGGTAACACTGGAATTTGTTACAAATGTTTTGAAGTGCCTTTTTTCTTTCGGAGAAACATGAGGTCCAAGCCTAATTTTACGCTCCGTCACATGGCGGCGGCGCTCGTCGAAAATAGCCGACCTACAGTACAAGAGTACATCAGAGTTATACGTACAGCATATTATCGCATGCACAAGTCTAAAAGGATGACACAATTAAAGCCCCAAATCTTATTTTCATTGTGGTCCTATAGATGTTGTGACGAGGGGGAACGGGGAAAAGAGAAAATGATTGAGCTTTTCAGTCGGCTATCTCCAACGCGCGAACACCGCCATGCGACGAGGTATGGAACGGGGCATTGCCCGGCCTTGTCGCTCCACTTCCACGTTCAGCGCCCCCTGGTGGCCACGCAGGTCAAAGCCAGGGACCCAGTGCCACGCAAACCTTAAAGCCTGATTTCGTTGCTGTCGGGCAGAAACCTCTTATCTCCATATTTTAACTTTTTTTAAGTTTTTTGGTAAATGAACGCCCTACCTGATCATACTACAGCGCCACACAAAAGCGTCAGAAGTAGCAGATTTGCAGGCTCGGACCGTGCCACCAAGCCACGCATTTTGAGCTTGTAGATTTGCTACTTTTGAATCGTTCGTTTCCTAATTTTAATTCTGAAAGTTTTGGAGATATGAGGTTTCCACCCAACAGAGACGATTTAAATGGTGCTGTGAGTTTTTTTTATTTTTGGTTTTTGGTGTATGTGTTTTTATTTTTTTGTTCAAATAAGTGTATATATTCTATATTCTGATAGTAATCATTGCAATAGAGTGTTTGTGGGATCTCCAGCTCTCTAGTAAACATCTTCAGATTTGGACACCAATTTTTATCCAATCAGGAGATAACTCATACAGACATACACAATTTGTATCCAATCAGGAGAGAACTCATACAGACATACACAAGTGAAATTGGAAGTGATGACACAAATAATTGAGACGGACAGAAGCTGATGAATTATCTTTCTGCGGTTCTCTCTTCCTTATTGGATGAAATGTGTATCCCACCTGGAAATGTTTACTGTTAACTAAGTTGGAGAGAGAGAACCACAAATATCACCTACCTATAAGGCACCTTTAAGCCTGTTTTTTTTACATGGTCGCACACCGAAATGAGGAAATCTACAGAGCTTGTTGTAGATCAGCTATTTTCATCACGTGACACCATCGTACGACGGAGCATAAATTAGACATTCTCCGTAGCAGGGACGAATAGTTTTCATAATCCTCAAGGGGGCCCGGGCCCGTGTGTATACACAGTCAATGCAAGACGAGAATTGCGCGAACGGGCGCGACCTGATGCGGCACAAACGGGACGAACCGAAGCGAATATATATTCAGGTCCAATTCCTCATGGGGGCCGAGATCCCTGGTCCAATTCCTCATGGGGGCCCTGGCTCCCCGGCCCCCACAGACTACGTCACTGCTCCGTAGCACCCCTCGCTTGTTAACGAGAACTCGTCTACAAGCTAACAAAGCGTTGCAATGCAACGTAGACCACAGACCGGTTCTTTTTGGCGAGCGAAACCGCCGCACGATGGAGTATATCGTCTCTGTAGGGTGGAAACCTCAACATGTCCAAAACTGTAACCTTTCAGGATTCATATTCAAAATGGCAAAAAGGAGCAGATCTTTCTACAAGCTCAAAATGTGCTGCATATCTGCTATTTTTAATGCAATCGTGTGGCGCTTGTATGATCAAGTAGGGTGTTGATTTACGGAAAAAAGTTAACATATGGAGATAAGAGGTTTCTGCCCGACAGCGATGATTCGTTAATGCTGTTCCCAAGCACGTGTACGTGTGTGTCACATGGTGTCAGGCTGTTTTAGACTATCGGCGTCCTATCGGCTGTGCCAGCAAACAGAAATGACGGTATTTTCCGGAGACACAGGACAATTTGGGTGGGTCAACATGGCCATTGGCTGAAAGACTGTTTTGCTTATACGAGCAGCACACACACACACACACACACACCGCACTCCAACCACAACCACCCCCGCTTCATGTCAAACCAAATCCGATACGCTCTATGCACACAGAATAACTTCTTCCGGGCCCCTTCCCTACTTCCTTCACAGGTGTTATAAGGCTATGTTCTGGTCAAACAAGAGTTAGGGTGCTGCTATTGTTGGCTCACTCACTAGAAACACTCTGCTAAACCGGTTGGTCTCAAAGTGTCCTTGAGTATGGGTTCTAAACAGTGTTGTTTTTGTCGACTAAAACTAAGACGAAAAATGTTTGTCGACTACCTTTTTTCACTGACGAATACTAAATGGAAACTAAATGAAAACTAAGCTATGATGACTAAAACTAAGACTAAATGTATTGATAATTTCGTCAACAGATAAAAACTAAGCTAAAATGTTAGGAAGGGACTAGTGGACAAGAGATCCAGTATGTCATTTTACACGTGGTTGCATGCTGAAAATAGCAGATCTACAAGCTTGTAGATTGGCTATTTTCAGCAAGTGTAAAATCCGTCATTACGACGGCATCAAGGCCCGCCAAAATACATTTTAGTCGACTAAATCAACTGTAGATTTAGTCGACTAAAATATTATGACATTTAGTCGACTAAAACTAGACTAACACTAAAACATTCCAGGCGACTAAAATGTGACTAAAACTAAATGAAAACTATTCAAGAGACTGACTAAAACAAAAATCTAAATTTGCTGCCAAAAACAACACTGGTTCCAAATGGCCCCGGGTGTGTAACTCTGAGTGTAAAAATGAAACCAAAATTATGGACCCGTAAGGGTTCCGGTGACCCACGGAGCGCGGGTCCCCCTGGAAGTGCTCCCCGGAGTTCGTTGGTAGTGCATGGCCGGGTGTGGGCCTTAAGTGGTGGGGTCCCGCGGCCAAAAGGACCGCCCGCCCCTGGGACTCCTCTATACTTAGTGCGATTTCACAACAGGCCCGGGGAACCAGGCGCTCCGCCCGTCCCCGAGTACCACTGTCAGAGTTATGGGGGTCCTTGAAATAAAAGAAGTTTGAGAACCACTGTACACTAAATGGAACAGAGCCTTAATCCGGTAGGAAGTCAGGAAGGAAGAGTTATTCTGTGTGCATAGAGCCCATTGGACAGAAATTAATATATATCGCTGTCTGCCTATTTGATTTGATTTCTTTGTTTTGTTTTCATGAATGAATGCCCTGTTTTATACTTCATTGTATCATGACCGCTTCATGCAAAAATGTACAAGCTCACAACATGTTGTTGTGAGCTTGTAAATGTGATATTTTCTTAATTTGTCTTTTTTGCTTCCTTTTTTTCTTGAACATTTTGGCCTTTAATAAAGACATGCCCAAAACAGGGACACCAGGATGAAAGTGTTCAAGCACTTTCATAACATTCTAACATTATGCTTCATGGAGTGTGTAGAGTTTTTTTTTTTGGGAATACTATTCCTTTAACGCGAAGAGGTGTATTGTCTCGTCATGTAGAATAGATAATGGTTAACGTGAGGAGGTGTGCTGTAGCCCATGGTCTCGGAGTGTTTTTCGTCTTTTTTTTTAAATCCTCAAAAATGATGAAAAACGGCATGCTATAGTATGCCATCCGAGACCATGGGCTATAGTCCATGGTTTCGGAGTGTTTTTCGTCTTTTTTTCAAATCCTCAAAATGATGAAAAACGGCATGCTATAGCTTGCCGTCTGAAACCATGGGCTATAAATGATGAAAATCACTCCGAGACCATGGGCTATATATAGTCCATGGTCTCGGAGTGATTTTCATCTTTTTATCAAATCCTCAAAAATTATGAAAAACGGCATGCTATAGTATGCCGTCCGAGACCATGGGCTATAGTCCATGGTCTCGGAGTGTTTTTCGTCTTTTTTTCACATAATCAAAAATTATGAAAAACAGCATGCTATAGCTTTAGCCTCGCGTTGCGATACTAATATACCACTGCGCTGCAATAGGGGCGGGTTTAGTGTGGCTGCGCCAGGCTACTATAGCTTGCCATCTGAAACCATGGGCTATAAATGATGAAAAACAAGGATTTGAAAAAAAAGACGAAAAACACTCCGAGACCATGGACTATAGCCCATGGTCTCGGAGTGATTTTCGTCTTTTTTTCAAATCCTCAAAAATGATGAAAAACGGCATGCTATAGTATGCCGTCCGAGGCCATGGGCTATAGCCCATGGTCTCGGAGTGTTTTTCATCATTTTTGAGGATTTGAAAAAAAGACGAAAATCACTCCGAGACCATGGGCTATAGTCCATTGTCTCGGAGTGATTTTCATCTTTTTTTCAAATCCTCAAAAATGATGAAAAATGGGATGCTATAGTATGCCGTCTGAGGCCATGGGCTGAACTTGAACCCACGACCTGTGGTTCTAATAGACAGCAGCTTATCACAGAGGCCACCATGCTCTCTGAGAATCTCCTCCGCTTTCCATCTCTTTCCAGTTCTCTTCTGGATGTTATTCTCCAAAACATGCTGCAAAGTGAAAGTAGCAGGAACTCAGCTGGATTTGAAGTCACAACCTCTGGCTCACATGGACATCATCTTAACAAGGGTGCCATTGAGCTCTCAGTGATTTTTAGGTTGTAAGTTGTTCTTCTTGGTGTCACTTTTAAAATGGGGCCTTGGGATCATGTACAGAGCATTTGAATGGTGCTGTGCATCAAAGGTGTCTTTAGTGCTTTTAAGTGTTATCGTGGATGTTAATCAGATAATACAGAGGAGAAACCATGACAGGACACAGACAGCCTCCCCATTGGTGGATGTGATCCTGGCAGCCAGCCCTGCAGGTGTGTTCTGGTCCTGTTGATTGAGCTGAGAAGGACTTATAAACCTTGAAGGTTTATAGGTCCTGCTCAGCTCAATCAACAGGACTTTTTTTCAAATCCTCAAAAATGATGAAAAACGGCATGCTATAGTATGCCGTCCGAGGCCATGGGCTATAGCCCATGGTCTCGGAGTGTTTTTCATCATTTTTGAGGATTTGAAAAAAAGACGAAAATCACTCCGAGACCATGGGCTATAGTCCATTGTCTTGGAGTGATTTTCATCTTTTTTTCAAATCCTCAAAAATGATGAAAAACGGCATGCTATAGTATGCCGTCCGAGGCCATGGGCTATAGCCCATTGTCTCGGAGTGATTTTCATCTTTTTTTCAAATCCTCAAAAATGATGAAAAATGGCATGCTATAGTATGCCGTCCGAGGCCATGGGCTATAGTCCATTGTCTCGGAGTGATTTTCATCTTTTTTTCAAATCCTCAAAAATTATGAAAAACGGCATGCTATAGTATGCCGTCCGAGGCCATGGGCTATAGTCCATTGTCTCGGAGTGATTTTCATCTTTTTTTCAAATCCTCAAAAATGATGAAAAATGGCATGCTATAGTATGCCGTCCGAGGCCATGGGCTATAGCCCATGGTCTCGGAGTGTTTTTCATCATTTTTGAGGATTTGAAAAAAAGGCAAAAATCACTCCGAGACCATGGGCTATAGTCCATTGTCTCGGAGTGATTTTCATCTTTTTTTCAAATCCTCAAAAATGATGAAAAATGGCATGCTATAGTATGCCGTCTGAGGCCATGGGCTGAACTTGAACCCACGACCTGTGGTTCTAATAGACAGCAGCTTATCACAGAGGCCACCATGCTCTCTGAGAATCTCCTCAGCTTTCCATCTCTTTCCAGTTCTCTTCTGGATGTTATTCTCCAAAACATGCTGCAAAGTGAAAGTAGCAGGAACTCAGCTGGATTTGAAGTCACAACCTCTGGCTCACATGGACATCATCTTAACAAGGGTGCCACTGAGCTCTCAGTGATTATTAGGTTGTAAGTTGTTCTTCTTGGTGTCACTTTTCAAATGGGGCCTTGGGATCATGTACAGAGCATTTGAATGGTGCTGTGCATCAAAGGTGTCTTTAGTGCTTTTAAGTGTTATCGTGGATGTTAATCAGATAATACAGAGGAGAAACCATGACAGGACACAGACAGCCTCCCCATTGGTGGATGTGATCCTGGCAGCCAGCCCAGGTGTGTTCTGGTCCTGTTGATTGAGCTCAGAAGGACTTATAAACCTTGAAGGTTTATAGGTCCTGCTCAGCTCAATCAACAGGACTTTTTTTCAAATCCTCAAAAATGATGAAAAACGGCATGCTATAGTATGCCGTCCGAGGCCATGGGCTATAGCCCATGGTCTCGGAGTGTTTTTCATCATTTTTGAGGATTTGAAAAAAAGACGAAAATCACTCCGAGACCATGGGCTATAGTCCATTGTCTCGGAGTGATTTTCATCTTTTTTTCAAATCCTCAAAAATGATGAAAAACGGCATGCTATAGTATGCCGTCCGAGGCCATGGGCTATAGCCCATGGTCTCGGAGTGTTTTTCATCATTTTTGAGGATTTGAAAAACAGACGAAAATCACTCCGAGACCATGGGCTATAGTCCATTGTCTCGGAGTGATTTTCATCTTTTTTTCAAATCCTCAAAAATGATGAAAAACGGCATGCTATAGTATGCCGTCCGAGGCCATGGGCTATAGTCCATTGTCTCGGAGTGATTTTCATCTTTTTTTCAAATCCTCAAAAATGATGAAAAATGGCATGCTACAGTATGCCGTCTGAGGCC
This sequence comes from Electrona antarctica, assembly GCF_951216825.1. Classification (NCBI taxonomy): domain Eukaryota; kingdom Metazoa; phylum Chordata; class Actinopteri; order Myctophiformes; family Myctophidae; genus Electrona; species Electrona antarctica. The sequence continues at coordinate 12,134,078 of NC_136793.1, read as the reverse complement.
ATGGGCTGAACTTGAACCCACGACCTGTGGTTCTAATAGACAGCAGCTTATCACAGAGGCCACCATGCTCTCTGAGAATCTCCTCAGCTTTCCATCTCTTTCCAGTTCTCTTCTGGATGTTATTCTCCAAAACATGCTGCAAAGTGAAAGTAGCAGGAACTCAGCTGGATTTGAAGTCACAACCTCTGGCTCACATGGACATCATCTTAACAAGGGTGCCACTGAGCTCTCAGTGATTATTAGGTTGTAAGTTGTTCTTCTTGGTGTCACTTTTCAAATGGGGCCTTGGGATCATGTACAGAGCATTTGAATGGTGCTGTGCATCAAAGGTGTCTTTAGTGCTTTTAAGTGTTATCGTGGATGTTAATCAGATAATACAGAGGAGAAACCATGACAGGACACAGACAGCCTCCCCATTGGTGGATGTGATCCTGGCAGCCAGCCCAGGTGTGTTCTGGTCCTGTTGATTGAGCTGAGAAGGACTTATAAACCTTGAAGGTTTATAGGTCCTGCTCAGCTCAATCAACAGGACTTTTTTTCAAATCCTCAAAAATGATGAAAAACGGCATGCTATAGTATGCCGTCCGAGGCCATGGGCTATAGCCCATGGTCTCGGAGTGTTTTTCATCATTTTTGAGGATTTGAAAAAAAGACGAAAATCACTCCGAGACCATGGGCTATAGTCCATTGTCTCGGAGTGATTTTCATCTTTTTCTCAAATCCTCAAAAATGATGAAAAACGGCATGCTATAGTATGCCGTCCGAGGCCATGGGCTATAGCCCATGGTCTCGGAGTGTTTTTCATCATTTTTGAGGATTTGAAAAAAAGGCGAAAATCACTCCGAGACCATGGGCTATAGTCCATTGTCTCGGAGTGATTTTCATCTTTTTTTCAAATCCTCAAAAATGATGAAAAACGGCATGCTATAGTATGCCGTCCGAGGCCATGGGCTATAGCCCATGGTCTCGGAGTGTTTTTCATCATTTTTGAGGATTTGAAAAAAAGACGAAAATCACTCCGAGACCATGGGCTATAGTCCATTGTCTCGGAGTGATTTTCATCTTTTTTTCAAATCCTCAAAAATGATGAAAAACGGCATGCTATAGTATGCTGTCCGAGGCCATGGGCTATAGCCCATGGTCTCGGAGTGTTTTTCATCATTTTTGAGGATTTGAAAAAAAAAACGAAAATCACTCCGAGACCATGGGCTATAGTCCATTGTCTCGGAGTGATTTTCATCTTTTTTTCAAATCCTCAAAAATGATGAAAAACGGCATGCTATAGTATGCCGTCCGAGGCCATGGGCTATAGCCCATGGTCTCGGAGTGTTTTTCCTCATTTTTGAGGATTTGAAAAAAAAAGACGAAAATCACTCCGAGACCATGGGCTATAGTCCATTGTCTCGGAGTGATTTTCATCTTTTTTTCAAATCCTCAAAAATGATGAAAAACGGCATGCTATAGTATGCCGTCCGAGGCCATGGGCTATAGTCCATTGTCTCGGAGTGATTTTCATCTTTTTTTCAAATCCTCAAAAATGATGAAAAATGGCATGCTACAGTATGCCGTCTGAGGCCATGGGCTGAACTTGAACCCACGACCTGTGGTTCTAATAGACAGCAGCTTATCACAGAGGCCACCATGCTCTCTGAGAATCTCCTCAGCTTTCCATCTCTTTCCAGTTCTCTTCTGGATGTTATTCTCCAAAACATGCTGCAAAGTGAAAGTAGCAGGAACTCAGCTGGATTTGAAGTCACAACCTCTGGCTCACATGGACATCATCTTAACAAGGGTGCCACTGAGCTCTCAGTGATTATTAGGTTGTAAGTTGTTCTTCTTGGTGTCACTTTTCAAATGGGGCCTTGGGATCATGTACAGAGCATTTGAATGGTGCTGTGCATCAAAGGTGTCTTTAGTGCTTTTAAGTGTTATCGTGGATGTTAATCAGATAATACAGAGGAGAAACCATGACAGGACACAGACAGCCTCCCCATTGGTGGATGTGATCCTGGCAGCCAGCCCAGGTGTGTTCTGGTCCTGTTGATTGAGCTGAGAAGGACTTATAAACCTTGAAGGTTTATAGGTCCTGCTCAGCTCAATCAACAGGACTTTTTTTCAAATCCTCAAAAATGATGAAAAACGGCATGCTATAGTATGCCGTCCGAGGCCATGGGCTATAGCCCATGGTCTCGGAGTGTTTTTCATCATTTTTGAGGATTTGAAAAAAAGGCGAAAATCACTCCGAGACCATGGGCTATAGTCCATTGTCTCGGAGTGATTTTCATCTTTTTTTCAAATCCTCAAAAATGATGAAAAACGGCATGCTATAGTATGCTGTCCGAGGCCATGGGCTATAGCCCATGGTCTCGGAGTGTTTTTCATCATTTTTGAGGATTTGAAAAAAAAACGAAAATCACTCCGAGACCATGGGCTATAGTCCATTGTCTCGGAGTGATTTTCATCTTTTTTTCAAATCCTCAAAAATGATGAAAAACGGCATGCTATAGTATGCCGTCCGAGGCCATGGGCTATAGCCCATGGTCTCGGAGTGTTTTTCATCATTTTTGAGGATTTGAAAAAAAGACGAAAATCACTCCGAGACCATGGGCTATAGTCCATTGTCTCGGAGTGATTTTCATCTTTTTTTCAAATCCTCAAAAATGATGAAAAATGGGATGCTATAGTATGCCGTCTGAGGCCATGGGCTGAACTTGAACCCACGACCTGTGGTTCTAATAGACAGCAGCTTATCACAGAGGCCACCATGCTCTCTGAGAATCTCCTCCGCTTTCCATCTCTTTCCAGTTCTCTTCTGGATGTTATTCTCCAAAACATGCTGCAAAGTGAAAGTAGCAGGAACTCAGCTGGATTTGAAGTCACAACCTCTGGCTCACATGGACATCATCTTAACAAGGGTGCCATTGAGCTCTCAGTGATTTTTAGGTTGTAAGTTGTTCTTCTTGGTGTCACTTTTAAAATGGGGCCTTGGGATCATGTACAGAGCATTTGAATGGTGCTGTGCATCAAAGGTGTCTTTAGTGCTTTTAAGTGTTATCGTGGATGTTAATCAGATAATACAGAGGAGAAACCATGACAGGACACAGACAGCCTCCCCATTGGTGGATGTGATCCTGGCAGCCAGCCCTGCAGGTGTGTTCTGGTCCTGTTGATTGAGCTGAGAAGGACTTATAAACCTTGAAGGTTTATAGGTCCTGCTCAGCTCAATCAACAGGACTTTTTTTCAAATCCTCAAAAATGATGAAAAACGGCATGCTATAGTATGCCGTCCGAGGCCATGGGCTATAGCCCATGGTCTCGGAGTGTTTTTCATCATTTTTGAGGATTTAAAAAAAAGACGAAAATCACTCCGAGACCATGGGCTATAGTCCATTGTCTTGGAGTGATTTTCATCTTTTTTTCAAATCCTCAAAAATGATGAAAAACGGCATGCTATAGTATGCCGTCCGAGGCCATGGGCTATAGCCCATTGTCTCGGAGTGATTTTCATCTTTTTTTCAAATCCTCAAAAATGATGAAAAATGGCATGCTATAGTATGCCGTCCGAGGCCATGGGCTATAGTCCATTGTCTCGGAGTGATTTTCATCTTTTTTTCAAATCCTCAAAAATTATGAAAAACGGCATGCTATAGTATGCCGTCCGAGGCCATGGGCTATAGTCCATTGTCTCGGAGTGATTTTCATCTTTTTTTCAAATCCTCAAAAATGATGAAAAATGGCATGCTATAGTATGCCGTCCGAGGCCATGGGCTATAGCCCATGGTCTCGGAGTGTTTTTCCTCATTTTTGAGGATTTGAAGAAAAAAAAGACGAAAATCACTCCGAGACCATGGGCTATAGTCCATTGTCTCGGAGTGATTTTCATCTTTTTTTCAAATCCTCAAAAATGATGAAAAACGGCATGCTATAGTATGCCGTCCGAGGCCATGGGCTATAGCCCATGGTCTCGGAGTGTTTTTCATCATTTTTGAGGATTTGAAAAACAGACGAAAATCACTCCGAGACCATGGGCTATAGTCCATTGTCTCGGAGTGATTTTCATCTTTTTTTCAAATCCTCAAAAATGATGAAAAACGGCATGCTATAGTATGCCGTCCGAGGCCATGGGCTATAGCCCATGGTCTCGGAGTGTTTTTCCTCATTTTTGAGGATTTGAAAAAAAGACGAAAATCACTCCGAGACCATGGGCTATAGTCCATTGTCTCGGAGTGATTTTCATCTTTTTTTCAAATCCTCAAAAATGATGAAAAACGGCATGCTATAGTATGCCGTCCGAGGCTATGGGCTATAGTCCATTGTCTCGGAGTGATTTTCATCTTTTTTTCAAATCCTCAAAAATGATGAAAAATGGCATGCTATAGTATGCCGTCTGAGGCCATGGGCTGAACTTGAACCCACGACCTGTGGTTCTAATAGACAGCAGCTTATCACAGAGGCCACCATGCTCTCTGAGAATCTCCTCAGCTTTCCATCTCTTTCCAGTTCTCTTCTGGATGTTATTCTCCAAAACATGCTGCAAAGTGAAAGTAGCAGGAACTCAGCTGGATTTGAAGTCACAACCTCTGGCTCACATGGACATCATCTTAACAAGGGTGCCACTGAGCTCTCAGTGATTATTAGGTTGTAAGTTGTTCTTCTTGGTGTCACTTTTCAAATGGGGCCTTGGGATCATGTACAGAGCATTTGAATGGTGCTGTGCATCAAAGGTGTCTTTAGTGCTTTTAAGTGTTATCGTGGATGTTAATCAGATAATACAGAGGAGAAACCATGACAGGACACAGACAGCCTCCCCATTCGTGGATGTGATCCTGGCAGCCAGCCCAGGTGTGTTCTGGTCCTGTTGATTGAGCTGAGAAGGACTTATAAACCTTGAAGGTTTATAGGTCCTGCTCAGCTCAATCAACAGGACTTTTTTTCAAATCCTCAAAAATGATGAAAAACGGCATGCTATAGTATGCCGTCCGAGGCCATGGGCTATAGCCCATGGTCTCGGAGTGTTTTTCATCATTTTTGAGGATTTGAAAAAAAGACGAAAATCACTCCGAGACCATGGGCTATAGTCCATTGTCTTGGAGTGATTTTCATCTTTTTTTCAAATCCTCAAAAATGATGAAAAACGGCATGCTATAGTATGCCGTCCGAGGCCATGGGCTATAGCCCATGGTCTCGGAGTGTTTTTCATCATTTTTGAGGATTTGAAAAAAAGACGAAAATCACTCCGAGACCATGGGCTATAGTCCATTGTCTCGGAGTGATTTTCATCTTTTTTTCAAATCCTCAAAAATGATGAAAAACGGCCTGCTATAGTATGCCGTCCGAGGCCATGGGCTATAGTCCATTGTCTCGGAGTGATTTTCATCTTTTTTTCAAATCCTCAAAAATGATGAAAAATGGCATGCTATAGTATGCCGTCCGAGGCCATGGGCTATAGCCCATGGTCTCGGAGTGTTTTTCCTCATTTTTGAGGATTTGAAAAAAAAAGACGAAAATCACTCCGAGACCATGGGCTATAGTCCATTGTCTCGGAGTGATTTTCATCTTTTTTTCAAATCCTCAAAAATGATGAAAAACGGCATGCTATAGTATGCCGTCCGAGGCCATGGGCTATAGTCCATTGTCTCGGAGTGATTTTCATCTTTTTTTCAAATCCTCAAAAATGATGAAAAATGGCATGCTACAGTATGCCGTCTGAGGCCATGGGCTGAACTTGAACCCACGACCTGTGGTTCTAATAGACAGCAGCTTATCACAGAGGCCACCATGCTCTCTGAGAATCTCCTCAGCTTTCCATCTCTTTCCAGTTCTCTTCTGGATGTTATTCTCCAAAACATGCTGCAAAGTGAAAGTAGCAGGAACTCAGCTGGATTTGAAGTCACAACCTCTGGCTCACATGGACATCATCTTAACAAGGGTGCCACTGAGCTCTCAGTGATTATTAGGTTGTAAGTTGTTCTTCTTGGTGTCACTTTTCAAATGGGGCCTTGGGATCATGTACAGAGCATTTGAATGGTGCTGTGCATCAAAGGTGTCTTTAGTGCTTTTAAGTGTTATCGTGGATGTTAATCAGATAATACAGAGGAGAAACCATGACAGGACACAGACAGCCTCCCCATTGGTGGATGTGATCCTGGCAGCCAGCCCAGGTGTGTTCTGGTCCTGTTGATTGAGCTGAGAAGGACTTATAAACCTTGAAGGTTTATAGGTCCTGCTCAGCTCAATCAACAGGACTTTTTTTCAAATCCTCAAAAATGATGAAAAACGGCATGCTATAGTATGCCGTCCGAGGCCATGGGCTATAGCCCATGGTCTCGGAGTGTTTTTCATCATTTTTGAGGATTTGAAAAAAAGACGAAAATCACTCCGAGACCATGGGCTATAGTCCATTGTCTCGGAGTGATTTTCATCTTTTTTTCAAATCCTCAAAAATGATGAAAAACGGCATGCTATAGTATGCCGTCCGAGGCCATGGGCTATAGCCCATGGTCTCGGAGTGTTTTTCATCATTTTTGAGGATTTGAAAAACAGACGAAAATCACTCCGAGACCATGGGCTATAGTCCATTGTCTCGGAGTGATTTTCATCTTTTTTTCAAATCCTCAAAAATGATGAAAAACGGCATGCTATAGTATGCCGTCCGAGGCCATGGGCTATAGCCCATGGTCTCGGAGTGTTTTTCCTCATTTTTGAGGATTTGAAAAAAAGACGAAAATCACTCCGAGACCATGGGCTATAGTCCATTGTCTCGGAGTGATTTTCATCTTTTTTTCAAATCCTCAAAAATGATGAAAAACGGCATGCTATAGTATGCCGTCCGAGGCTATGGGCTATAGTCCATTGTCTCGGAGTGATTTTCATCTTTTTTTCAAATCCTCAAAAATGATGAAAAATGGCATGCTATAGTATGCCGTCTGAGGCCATGGGCTGAACTTGAACCCACGACCTGTGGTTCTAATAGACAGCAGCTTATCACAGAGGCCACCATGCTCTCTGAGAATCTCCTCAGCTTTCCATCTCTTTCCAGTTCTCTTCTGGATGTTATTCTCCAAAACATGCTGCAAAGTGAAAGTAGCAGGAACTCAGCTGGATTTGAAGTCACAACCTCTGGCTCACATGGACATCATCTTAACAAGGGTGCCACTGAGCTCTCAGTGATTATTAGGTTGTAAGTTGTTCTTCTTGGTGTCACTTTTCAAATGGGGCCTTGGGATCATGTACAGAGCATTTGAATGGTGCTGTGCATCAAAGGTGTCTTTAGTGCTTTTAAGTGTTATCGTGGATGTTAATCAGATAATACAGAGGAGAAACCATGACAGGACACAGACAGCCTCCCCATTGGTGGATGTGATCCTGGCAGCCAGCCCAGGTGTGTTCTGGTCCTGTTGATTGAGCTGAGAAGGACTTATAAACCTTGAAGGTTTATAGGTCCTGCTCAGCTCAATCAACAGGACTTTTTTTCAAATCCTCAAAAATGATGAAAAACGGCATGCTATAGTATGCCGTCCGAGGCCATGGGCTATAGCCCATGGTCTCGGAGTGTTTTTCATCATTTTTGAGGATTTGAAAAAAAGACGAAAATCACTCCGAGACCATGGGCTATAGTCCATTGTCTCGGAGTGATTTTCATCTTTTTTTCAAATCCTCAAAAATGATGAAAAACGGCATGCTATAGTATGCCGTCCGAGGCCATGGGCTATAGCCCATGGTCTCGGAGTGTTTTTCATCATTTTTGAGGATTTGAAAAACAGACGAAAATCACTCCGAGACCATGGGCTATAGTCCATTGTCTCGGAGTGATTTTCATCTTTTTTTCAAATCCTCAAAAATGATGAAAAACGGCATGCTATAGTATGCCGTCCGAGGCCATGGGCTATAGCCCATGGTCTCGGAGTGTTTTTCCTCATTTTTGAGGATTTGAAAAAAAGACGAAAATCACTCCGAGACCATGGGCTATAGTCCATTGTCTCGGAGTGATTTTCATCTTTTTTTCAAATCCTCAAAAATGATGAAAAACGGCATGCTATAGTATGCCGTCCGAGGCTATGGGCTATAGTCCATTGTCTCGGAGTGATTTTCATCTTTTTTTCAAATCCTCAAAAATGATGAAAAATGGCATGCTATAGTATGCCGTCTGAGGCCATGGGCTGAACTTGAACCCACGACCTGTGGTTCTAATAGACAGCAGCTTATCACAGAGGCCACCATGCTCTCTGAGAATCTCCTCAGCTTTCCATCTCTTTCCAGTTCTCTTCTGGATGTTATTCTCCAAAACATGCTGCAAAGTGAAAGTAGCAGGAACTCAGCTGGATTTGAAGTCACAACCTCTGGCTCACATGGACATGATCTTAACAAGGGTGCCACTGAGCTCTCAGTGATTATTAGGTTGTAAGTTGTTCTTCTTGGTGTCACTTTTCAAATGGGGCCTTGGGATCATGTACAGAGCATTTGAATGGTGCTGTGCATCAAAGGTGTCTTTAGTGCTTTTAAGTGTTATCGTGGATGTTAATCAGATAATACAGAGGAGAAACCATGACAGGACACAGACAGCCTCCCCATTCGTGGATGTGATCCTGGCAGCCAGCCCAGGTGTGTTCTGGTCCTGTTGATTGAGCTGAGAAGGACTTATAAACCTTGAAGGTTTATAGGTCCTGCTCAGCTCAATCAACAGGACTTTTTTTCAAATCCTCAAAAATGATGAAAAACGGCATGCTATAGTATGCCGTCCGAGGCCATGGGCTATAGCCCATGGTCTCGGAGTGTTTTTCATCATTTTTGAGGATTTGAAAAAAAGACGAAAATCACTCCGAGACCATGGGCTATAGTCCATTGTCTCGGAGTGATTTTCATCTTTTTTTCAAATCCTCAAAAATGATGAAAAACGGCATGCTATAGTATGCCGTCCGAGGCCATGGGCTATAGCCCATGGTCTCGGAGTGTTTTTCATCATTTTTGAGGATTTGAAAAAAAGACGAAAATCACTCCGAGACCATGGGCTATAGTCCATTGTCTCGGAGTGATTTTCATCTTTTTTTCAAATCCTCAAAAATGATGAAAAACGGCCTGCTATAGTATGCCGTCCGAGGCCATGGGCTATAGTCCATTGTCTCGGAGTGATTTTCATCTTTTTTTCAAATCCTCAAAAATGATGAAAAATGGCATGCTATAGTATGCCGTCCGAGGCCATGGGCTATAGCCCATGGTCTCGGAGTGTTTTTCCTCATTTTTGAGGATTTGAAAAAAAAAGACGAAAATCACTCCGAGACCATGGGCTATAGTCCATTGTCTCGGAGTGATTTTCATCTTTTTTTCAAATCCTCAAAAATGCTGAAAAACGGCATGCTATAGTATGCCGTCCGAGGCCATGGGCTATAGTCCATTGTCTCGGAGTGATTTTCATCTTTTTTTCAAATCCTCAAAAATGATGAAAAATGGCATGCTACAGTATGCCGTCTGAGGCCATGGGCTGAACTTGAACCCACGACCTGTGGTTCTAATAGACAGCAGCTTATCACAGAGGCCACCATGCTCTCTGAGAATCTCCTCAGCTTTCCATCTCTTTCCAGTTCTCTTCTGGATGTTATTCTCCAAAACATGCTGCAAAGTGAAAGTAGCAGGAACTCAGCTGGATTTGAAGTCACAACCTCTGGCTCACATGGACATCATCTTAACAAGGGTGCCACTGAGCTCTCAGTGATTATTAGGTTGTAAGTTGTTCTTCTTGGTGTCACTTTTCAAATGGGGCCTTGGGATCATGTACAGAGCATTTGAATGGTGCTGTGCATCAAAGGTGTCTTTAGTGCTTTTAAGTGTTATCGTGGATGTTAATCAGATAATACAGAGGAGAAACCATGACAGGACACAGACAGCCTCCCCATTGGTGGATGTGATCCTGGCAGCCAGCCCAGGTGTGTTCTGGTCCTGTTGATTGAGCTGAGAAGGACTTATAAACCTTGAAGGTTTATAGGTCCTGCTCAGCTCAATCAACAGGACTTTTTTTCAAATCCTCAAAAATGATGAAAAACGGCATGCTATAGTATGCCGTCCGAGGCCATGGGCTATAGCCCATGGTCTCGGAGTGTTTTTCATCATTTTTGAGGATTTGAAAAAAAGACGAAAATCACTCCGAGACCATGGGCTATAGTCCATTGTCTCGGAGTGATTTTCATCTTTTTCTCAAATCCTCAAAAATGATGAAAAACGGCATGCTATAGTATGCCGTCCGAGGCCATGGGCTATAGCCCATGGTCTCGGAGTGTTTTTCATCATTTTTGAGGATTTGAAAAAAAGGCGAAAATCACTCCGAGACCATGGGCTATAGTCCATTGTCTCGGAGTGATTTTCATCTTTTTTTCAAATCCTCAAAAATGATGAAAAACGGCATGCTATAGTATGCCGTCCGAGGCCATGGGCTATAGCCCATGGTCTCGGAGTGTTTTTCATCATTTTTGAGGATTTGAAAAAAAGACGAAAATCACTCCGAGACCATGGGCTATAGTCCATTGTCTCGGAGTGATTTTCATCTTTTTTTCAAATCCTCAAAAATGATGAAAAACGGCATGCTATAGTATGCCGTCCGAGGCCATGGGCTATAGCCCATGGTCTCGGAGTGTTTTTCATCATTTTTGAGGATTTGAAAAAAAGACGAAAATCACTCCGAGACCATGGGCTATAGTCCATTGTCTCGGAGTGATTTTCATCTTTTTCTCAAATCCTCAAAAATGATGAAAAACGGCATGCTATAGTATGCCGTCCGAGGCCATGGGCTATAGCCCATGGTCTCGGAGTGTTTTTCATCATTTTTGAGGATTTGAAAAAAAGACGAAAATCACTCCGAGACCATGGGCTATAGTCCATTGTCTCGGAGTGATTTTCATCTTTTTTTCAAATCCTCAAAAATGATGAAAAATGGGATGCTATAGTATGCCGTCTGAGGCCATGGGCTGAACTTGAACCCACGACCTGTGGTTCTAATAGACAGCAGCTTATCACAGAGGCCACCATGCTCTCTGAGAATCTCCTCCGCTTTCCATCTCTTTCCAGTTCTCTTCTGGATGTTATTCTCCAAAACATGCTGCAAAGTGAAAGTAGCAGGAACTCAGCTGGATTTGAAGTCACAACCTCTGGCTCACATGGACATCATCTTAACAAGGGTGCCATTGAGCTCTCAGTGATTTTTAGGTTGTAAGTTGTTCTTCTTGGTGTCACTTTTAAAATGGGGCCTTGGGATCATGTACAGAGCATTTGAATGGTGCTGTGCATCAAAGGTGTCTTTAGTGCTTTTAAGTGTTATCGTGGATGTTAATCAGATAATACAGAGGAGAAACCATGACAGGACACAGACAGCCTCCCCATTGGTGGATGTGATCCTGGCAGCCAGCCCTGCAGGTGTGTTCTGGTCCTGTTGATTGAGCTGAGAAGGACTTATAAACCTTGAAGGTTTATAGGTCCTGCTCAGCTCAATCAACAGGACTTTTTTTCAAATCCTCAAAAATGATGAAAAACGGCATGCTATAGTATGCCGTCCGAGGCCATGGGCTATAGCCCATGGTCTCGGAGTGTTTTTCATCATTTTTGAGGATTTGAAAAAAAGACGAAAATCACTCCGAGACCATGGGCTATAGTCCATTGTCTTGGAGTGATTTTCATCTTTTTTTCAAATCCTCAAAAATGATGAAAATCGGCATGCTATAGTATGCCGTCCGAGGCCATGGGCTATAGCCCATTGTCTCGGAGTGATTTTCATCTTTTTTTCAAATCCTCAAAAATGATGAAAAATGGCATGCTATAGTATGCCGTCCGAGGCCATGGGCTATAGTCCATTGTCTCGGAGTGATTTTCATCTTTTTTTCAAATCCTCAAAAATTATGAAAAACGGCATGCTATAGTATGCCGTCCGAGGCCATGGGCTATAGTCCATTGTCTCGGAGTGATTTTCATCTTTTTTTCAAATCCTCAAAAATGATGAAAAATGGCATGCTATAGTATGCCGTCCGAGGCCATGGGCTATAGCCCATGGTCTCGGAGTGTTTTTCCTCATTTTTGAGGATTTGAAAAAAAAAAGACGAAAATCACTCCGAGACCATGGGCTATAGTCCATTGTCTCGGAGTGATTTTCATCTTTTTTTCAAATCCTCAAAAATGATGAAAAATGGCATGCTATAGTATGCCGTCTGAGGCCATGGGCTGAACTTGAACCCACGACCTGTGGTTCTAATAGACAGCAGCTTATCACAGAGGCCACCATGCTCTCTGAGAATCTCCTCAGCTTTCCATCTCTTTCCAGTTCTCTTCTGGATGTTATTCTCCAAAACATGCTGCAAAGTGAAAGTAGCAGGAACTCAGCTGGATTTGAAGTCACAACCTCTGGCTCACATGGACATCATCTTAACAAGGGTGCCACTGAGCTCTCAGTGATTATTAGGTTGTAAGTTGTTCTTCTTGGTGTCACTTTTCAAATGGGGCCTTGGGATCATGTACAGAGCATTTGAATGGTGCTGTGCATCAAAGGTGTCTTTAGTGCTTTTAAGTGTTATCGTGGATGTTAATCAGATAATACAGAGGAGAAACCATGACAGGACACAGACAGCCTCCCCATTCGTGGATGTGATCCTGGCAGCCAGCCCAGGTGTGTTCTGGTCCTGTTGATTGAGCTGAGAAGGACTTATAAACCTTGAAGGTTTATAGGTCCTGCTCAGCTCAATCAACAGGACTTTTTTTCAAATCCTCAAAAATGATGAAAAACGGCATGCTATAGTATGCCGTCCGAGGCCATGGGCTATAGCCCATGGTCTCGGAGTGTTTTTCATCATTTTTGAGGATTTGAAAAAAAGACGAAAATCACTCCGAGACCATGGGCTATAGTCCATTGTCTCGGAGTGATTTTCATCTTTTTTTCAAATCCTCAAAAATGATGAAAAACGGCATGCTATAGTATGCCGTCCGAGGCCATGGGCTATAGCCCATGGTCTCGGAGTGTTTTTCATCATTTTTGAGGATTTGAAAAAAAGACGAAAATCACTCCGAGACCATGGGCTATAGTCCATTGTCTCGGAGTGATTTTCATCTTTTTTTCAAATCCTCAAAAATGATGAAAAACGGCCTGCTATAGTATGCCGTCCGAGGCCATGGGCTATAGTCCATTGTCTCGGAGTGATTTTCATCTTTTTTTCAAATCCTCAAAAATGATGAAAAATGGCATGCTATAGTATGCCGTCCGAGGCCATGGGCTATAGCCCATGGTCTCGGAGTGTTTTTCCTCATTTTTGAGGATTTGAAAAAAAAAGACGAAAATCACTCCGAGACCATGGGCTATAGTCCATTGTCTCGGAGTGATTTTCATCTTTTTTTCAAATCCTCAAAAATGATGAAAAACGGCATGCTATAGTATGCCGTCCGAGGCCATGGGCTATAGTCCATTGTCTCGGAGTGATTTTCATCTTTTTTTCAAATCCTCAAAAATGATGAAAAATGGCATGCTACAGTATGCCGTCTGAGGCCATGGGCTGAACTTGAACCCACGACCTGTGGTTCTAATAGACAGCAGCTTATCACAGAGGCCACCATGCTCTCTGAGAATCTCCTCAGCTTTCCATCTCTTTCCAGTTCTCTTCTGGATGTTATTCTCCAAAACATGCTGCAAAGTGAAAGTAGCAGGAACTCAGCTGGATTTGAAGTCACAACCTCTGGCTCACATGGACATCATCTTAACAAGGGTGCCACTGAGCTCTCAGTGATTATTAGGTTGTAAGTTGTTCTTCTTGGTGTCACTTTTCAAATGGGGCCTTGGGATCATGTACAGAGCATTTGAATGGTGCTGTGCATCAAAGGTGTCTTTAGTGCTTTTAAGTGTTATCGTGGATGTTAATCAGATAATACAGAGGAGAAACCATGACAGGACACAGACAGCCTCCCCATTGGTGGATGTGATCCTGGCAGCCAGCCCAGGTGTGTTCTGGTCCTGTTGATTGAGCTGAGAAGGACTTATAAACCTTGAAGGTTTATAGGTCCTGCTCAGCTCAATCAACAGGACTTTTTTTCAAATCCTCAAAAATGATGAAAAACGGCATGCTATAGTATGCCGTCCGAGGCCATGGGCTATAGCCCATGGTCTCGGAGTGTTTTTCATCATTTTTGAGGATTTGAAAAAAAGACGAAAATCACTCCGAGACCATGGGCTATAGTCCATTGTCTCGGAGTGATTTTCATCTTTTTTTCAAATCCTCAAAAATGATGAAAAACGGCATGCTATAGTATGCCGTCCGAGGCCATGGGCTATAGCCCATGGTCTCGGAGTGTTTTTCATCATTTTTGAGGATTTGAAAAACAGACGAAAATCACTCCGAGACCATGGGCTATAGTCCATTGTCTCGGAGTGATTTTCATCTTTTTTTCAAATCCTCAAAAATGATGAAAAACGGCATGCTATAGTATGCCGTCCGAGGCCATGGGCTATAGCCCATGGTCTCGGAGTGTTTTTCCTCATTTTTGAGGATTTGAAAAAAAGACGAAAATCACTCCGAGACCATGGGCTATAGTCCATTGTCTCGGAGTGATTTTCATCTTTTTTTCAAATCCTCAAAAATGATGAAAAACGGCATGCTATAGTATGCCGTCCGAGGCTATGGGCTATAGTCCATTGTCTCGGAGTGATTTTCATCTTTTTTTCAAATCCTCAAAAATGATGAAAAATGGCATGCTATAGTATGCCGTCTGAGGCCATGGGCTGAACTTGAACCCACGACCTGTGGTTCTAATAGACAGCAGCTTATCACAGAGGCCACCATGCTCTCTGAGAATCTCCTCAGCTTTCCATCTCTTTCCAGTTCTCTTCTGGATGTTATTCTCCAAAACATGCTGCAAAGTGAAAGTAGCAGGAACTCAGCTGGATTTGAAGTCACAACCTCTGGCTCACATGGACATCATCTTAACAAGGGTGCCACTGAGCTCTCAGTGATTATTAGGTTGTAAGTTGTTCTTCTTGGTGTCACTTTTCAAATGGGGCCTTGGGATCATGTACAGAGCATTTGAATGGTGCTGTGCATCAAAGGTGTCTTTAGTGCTTTTAAGTGTTATCGTGGATGTTAATCAGATAATACAGAGGAGAAACCATGACAGGACACAGACAGCCTCCCCATTGGTGGATGTGATCCTGGCAGCCAGCCCAGGTGTGTTCTGGTCCTGTTGATTGAGCTGAGAAGGACTTATAAACCTTGAAGGTTTATAGGTCCTGCTCAGCTCAATCAACAGGACTTTTTTTCAAATCCTCAAAAATGATGAAAAACGGCATGCTATAGTATGCCGTCCGAGGCCATGGGCTATAGCCCATGGTCTCGGAGTGTTTTTCATCATTTTTGAGGATTTGAAAAAAAGACGAAAATCACTCCGAGACCATGGGCTATAGTCCATTGTCTCGGAGTGATTTTCATCTTTTTTTCAAATCCTCAAAAATGATGAAAAACGGCATGCTATAGTATGCCGTCCGAGGCCATGGGCTATAGCCCATGGTCTCGGAGTGTTTTTCATCATTTTTGAGGATTTGAAAAACAGACGAAAATCACTCCGAGACCATGGGCTATAGTCCATTGTCTCGGAGTGATTTTCATCTTTTTTTCAAATCCTCAAAAATGATGAAAAACGGCATGCTATAGTATGCCGTCCGAGGCCATGGGCTATAGCCCATGGTCTCGGAGTGTTTTTCCTCATTTTTGAGGATTTGAAAAAAAGACGAAAATCACTCCGAGACCATGGGCTATAGTCCATTGTCTCGGAGTGATTTTCATCTTTTTTTCAAATCCTCAAAAATGATGAAAAACGGCATGCTATAGTATGCCGTCCGAGGCTATGGGCTATAGTCCATTGTCTCGGAGTGATTTTCATCTTTTTTTCAAATCCTCAAAAATGATGAAAAATGGCATGCTATAGTATGCCGTCTGAGGCCATGGGCTGAACTTGAACCCACGACCTGTGGTTCTAATAGACAGCAGCTTATCACAGAGGCCACCATGCTCTCTGAGAATCTCCTCAGCTTTCCATCTCTTTCCAGTTCTCTTCTGGATGTTATTCTCCAAAACATGCTGCAAAGTGAAAGTAGCAGGAACTCAGCTGGATTTGAAGTCACAACCTCTGGCTCACATGGACATGATCTTAACAAGGGTGCCACTGAGCTCTCAGTGATTATTAGGTTGTAAGTTGTTCTTCTTGGTGTCACTTTTCAAATGGGGCCTTGGGATCATGTACAGAGCATTTGAATGGTGCTGTGCATCAAAGGTGTCTTTAGTGCTTTTAAGTGTTATCGTGGATGTTAATCAGATAATACAGAGGAGAAACCATGACAGGACACAGACAGCCTCCCCATTCGTGGATGTGATCCTGGCAGCCAGCCCAGGTGTGTTCTGGTCCTGTTGATTGAGCTGAGAAGGACTTATAAACCTTGAAGGTTTATAGGTCCTGCTCAGCTCAATCAACAGGACTTTTTTTCAAATCCTCAAAAATGATGAAAAACGGCATGCTATAGTATGCCGTCCGAGGCCATGGGCTATAGCCCATGGTCTCGGAGTGTTTTTCATCATTTTTGAGGATTTGAAAAAAAGACGAAAATCACTCCGAGACCATGGGCTATAGTCCATTGTCTCGGAGTGATTTTCATCTTTTTTTCAAATCCTCAAAAATGATGAAAAACGGCATGCTATAGTATGCCGTCCGAGGCCATGGGCTATAGCCCATGGTCTCGGAGTGTTTTTCATCATTTTTGAGGATTTGAAAAAAAGACGAAAATCACTCCGAGACCATGGGCTATAGTCCATTGTCTCGGAGTGATTTTCATCTTTTTTTCAAATCCTCAAAAATGATGAAAAACGGCCTGCTATAGTATGCCGTCCGAGGCCATGGGCTATAGTCCATTGTCTCGGAGTGATTTTCATCTTTTTTTCAAATCCTCAAAAATGATGAAAAATGGCATGCTATAGTATGCCGTCCGAGGCCATGGGCTATAGCCCATGGTCTCGGAGTGTTTTTCCTCATTTTTGAGGATTTGAAAAAAAAAGACGAAAATCACTCCGAGACCATGGGCTATAGTCCATTGTCTCGGAGTGATTTTCATCTTTTTTTCAAATCCTCAAAAATGCTGAAAAACGGCATGCTATAGTATGCCGTCCGAGGCCATGGGCTATAGTCCATTGTCTCGGAGTGATTTTCATCTTTTTTTCAAATCCTCAAAAATGATGAAAAATGGCATGCTACAGTATGCCGTCTGAGGCCATGGGCTGAACTTGAACCCACGACCTGTGGTTCTAATAGACAGCAGCTTATCACAGAGGCCACCATGCTCTCTGAGAATCTCCTCAGCTTTCCATCTCTTTCCAGTTCTCTTCTGGATGTTATTCTCCAAAACATGCTGCAAAGTGAAAGTAGCAGGAACTCAGCTGGATTTGAAGTCACAACCTCTGGCTCACATGGACATCATCTTAACAAGGGTGCCACTGAGCTCTCAGTGATTATTAGGTTGTAAGTTGTTCTTCTTGGTGTCACTTTTCAAATGGGGCCTTGGGATCATGTACAGAGCATTTGAATGGTGCTGTGCATCAAAGGTGTCTTTAGTGCTTTTAAGTGTTATCGTGGATGTTAATCAGATAATACAGAGGAGAAACCATGACAGGACACAGACAGCCTCCCCATTGGTGGATGTGATCCTGGCAGCCAGCCCAGGTGTGTTCTGGTCCTGTTGATTGAGCTGAGAAGGACTTATAAACCTTGAAGGTTTATAGGTCCTGCTCAGCTCAATCAACAGGACTTTTTTTCAAATCCTCAAAAATGATGAAAAACGGCATGCTATAGTATGCCGTCCGAGGCCATGGGCTATAGCCCATGGTCTCGGAGTGTTTTTCATCATTTTTGAGGATTTGAAAAAAAGACGAAAATCACTCCGAGACCATGGGCTATAGTCCATTGTCTCGGAGTGATTTTCATCTTTTTCTCAAATCCTCAAAAATGATGAAAAACGGCATGCTATAGTATGCCGTCCGAGGCCATGGGCTATAGCCCATGGTCTCGGAGTGTTTTTCATCATTTTTGAGGATTTGAAAAAAAGGCGAAAATCACTCCGAGACCATGGGCTATAGTCCATTGTCTCGGAGTGATTTTCATCTTTTTTTCAAATCCTCAAAAATGATGAAAAACGGCATGCTATAGTATGCCGTCCGAGGCCATGGGCTATAGCCCATGGTCTCGGAGTGTTTTTCATCATTTTTGAGGATTTGAAAAAAAGACGAAAATCACTCCGAGACCATGGGCTATAGTCCATTGTCTCGGAGTGATTTTCATCTTTTTTTCAAATCCTCAAAAATGATGAAAAACGGCATGCTATAGTATGCTGTCCGAGGCCATGGGCTATAGCCCATGGTCTCGGAGTGTTTTTCATCATTTTTGAGGATTTGAAAAAAAAAACGAAAATCACTCCGAGACCATGGGCTATAGTCCATTGTCTCGGAGTGATTTTCATCTTTTTTTCAAATCCTCAAAAATGATGAAAAACGGCATGCTATAGTATGCCGTCCGAGGCCATGGGCTATAGCCCATGGTCTCGGAGTGTTTTTCATCATTTTTGAGGATTTGAAAAAAAGACGAAAATCACTCCGAGACCATGGGCTATAGTCCATTGTCTCGGAGTGATTTTCATCTTTTTCTCAAATCCTCAAAAATGATGAAAAACGGCATGCTATAGTATGCCGTCCGAGGCCATGGGCTATAGCCCATGGTCTCGGAGTGTTTTTCATCATTTTTGAGGATTTGAAAAAAAGACGAAAATCACTCCGAGACCATGGGCTATAGTCCATTGTCTCGGAGTGATTTTCATCTTTTTTTCAAATCCTCAAAAATGATGAAAAATGGGATGCTATAGTATGCCGTCTGAGGCCATGGGCTGAACTTGAACCCACGACCTGTGGTTCTAATAGACAGCAGCTTATCACAGAGGCCACCATGCTCTCTGAGAATCTCCTCCGCTTTCCATCTCTTTCCAGTTCTCTTCTGGATGTTATTCTCCAAAACATGCTGCAAAGTGAAAGTAGCAGGAACTCAGCTGGATTTGAAGTCACAACCTCTGGCTCACATGGACATCATCTTAACAAGGGTGCCATTGAGCTCTCAGTGATTTTTAGGTTGTAAGTTGTTCTTCTTGGTGTCACTTTTAAAATGGGGCCTTGGGATCATGTACAGAGCATTTGAATGGTGCTGTGCATCAAAGGTGTCTTTAGTGCTTTTAAGTGTTATCGTGGATGTTAATCAGATAATACAGAGGAGAAACCATGACAGGACACAGACAGCCTCCCCATTGGTGGATGTGATCCTGGCAGCCAGCCCTGCAGGTGTGTTCTGGTCCTGTTGATTGAGCTGAGAAGGACTTATAAACCTTGAAGGTTTATAGGTCCTGCTCAGCTCAATCAACAGGACTTTTTTTCAAATCCTCAAAAATGATGAAAAACGGCATGCTATAGTATGCCGTCCGAGGCCATGGGCTATAGCCCATGGTCTCGGAGTGTTTTTCATCATTTTTGAGGATTTGAAAAAAAGACGAAAATCACTCCGAGACCATGGGCTATAGTCCATTGTCTTGGAGTGATTTTCATCTTTTTTTCAAATCCTCAAAAATGATGAAAAACGGCATGCTATAGTATGCCGTCCGAGGCCATGGGCTATAGCCCATTGTCTCGGAGTGATTTTCATCTTTTTTTCAAATCCTCAAAAATGATGAAAAATGGCATGCTATAGTATGCCGTCCGAGGCCATGGGCTATAGTCCATTGTCTCGGAGTGATTTTCATCTTTTTTTCAAATCCTCAAAAATTATGAAAAACGGCATGCTATAGTATGCCGTCCGAGGCCATGGGCTATAGTCCATTGTCTCGGAGTGATTTTCATCTTTTTTTCAAATCCTCAAAAATGATGAAAAATGGCATGCTATAGTATGCCGTCCGAGGCCATGGGCTATAGCCCATGGTCTCGGAGTGTTTTTCCTCATTTTTGAGGATTTGAAAAAAAAAAGACGAAAATCACTCCGAGACCATGGGCTATAGTCCATTGTCTCGGAGTGATTTTCATCTTTTTTTCAAATCCTCAAAAATGATGAAAAACGGCATGCTATAGTATGCCGTCCGAGGCCATGGGCTATAGCCCATGGTCTCGGAGTGTTTTTCATCATTTTTGAGGATTTGAAAAAAAGGCGAAAATCACTCCGAGACCATGGGCTATAGTCCATTGTCTCGGAGTGATTTTCATCTTTTTTTCAAATCCTCAAAAATGATGAAAAATGGCATGCTATAGTATGCCGTCTGAGGCCATGGGCTGAACTTGAACCCACGACCTGTGGTTCTAATAGACAGCAGCTTATCACAGAGGCCACCATGCTCTCTGAGAATCTCCTCAGCTTTCCATCTCTTTCCAGTTCTCTTCTGGATGTTATTCTCCAAAACATGCTGCAAAGTGAAAGTAGCAGGAACTCAGCTGGATTTGAAGTCACAACCTCTGGCTCACATGGACATCATCTTAACAAGGGTGCCACTGAGCTCTCAGTGATTATTAGGTTGTAAGTTGTTCTTCTTGGTGTCACTTTTCAAATGGGGCCTTGGGATCATGTACAGAGCATTTGAATGGTGCTGTGCATCAAAGGTGTCTTTAGTGCTTTTAAGTGTTATCGTGGATGTTAATCAGATAATACAGAGGAGAAACCATGACAGGACACAGACAGCCTCCCCATTGGTGGATGTGATCCTGGCAGCCAGCCCAGGTGTGTTCTGGTCCTGTTGATTGAGCTGAGAAGGACTTATAAACCTTGAAGGTTTATAGGTCCTGCTCAGCTCAATCAACAGGACTTTTTTTCAAATCCTCAAAAATGATGAAAAACGGCATGCTATAGTATGCCGTCCGAGGCCATGGGCTATAGCCCATGGTCTCGGAGTGTTTTTCATCATTTTTGAGGATTTGAAAAAAAGACGAAAATCACTCCGAGACCATGGGCTATAGTCCATTGTCTCGGAGTGATTTTCATCTTTTTTTCAAATCCTCAAAAATGATGAAAAACGGCATGCTATAGTATGCCGTCCGAGGCCATGGGCTATAGCCCATGGTCTCGGAGTGTTTTTCCTCATTTTTGAGGATTTGAAAAAAAGACGAAAATCACTCCGAGACCATGGGCTATAGTCCATTGTCTCGGAGTGATTTTCATCTTTTTTTCAAATCCTCAAAAATGATGAAAAACGGCATGCTATAGTATGCCGTCCGAGGCTATGGGCTATAGTCCATTGTCTCGGAGTGATTTTCATCTTTTTTTCAAATCCTCAAAAATGATGAAAAATGGCATGCTATAGTATGCCGTCTGAGGCCATGGGCTGAACTTGAACCCACGACCTGTGGTTCTAATAGACAGCAGCTTATCACAGAGGCCACCATGTTCTCTGAGAATCTCCTCAGCTTTCCATCTCTTTCCAGTTCTCTTCTGGATGTTATTCTCCAAAACATGCTGCAAAGTGAAAGTAGCAGGAACTCAGCTGGATTTGAAGTCACAACCTCTGGCTCACATGGACATCATCTTAACAAGGGTGCCACTGAGCTCTCAGTGATTATTAGGTTGTAAGTTGTTCTTCTTGGTGTCACTTTTCAAATGGGGCCTTGGGATCATGTACAGAGCATTTGAATGGTGCTGTGCATCAAAGGTGTCTTTAGTGCTTTTAAGTGTTATCGTGGATGTTAATCAGATAATACAGAGGAGAAACCATGACAGGACACAGACAGCCTCCCCATTCGTGGATGTGATCCTGGCAGCCAGCCCAGGTGTGTTCTGGTCCTGTTGATTGAGCTGAGAAGGACTTATAAACCTTGAAGGTTTATAGGTCCTGCTCAGCTCAATCAACAGGACTTTTTTTCAAATCCTCAAAAATGATGAAAAACGGCATGCTATAGTATGCCGTCCGAGGCCATGGGCTATAGCCCATGGTCTCGGAGTGTTTTTCATCATTTTTGAGGATTTGAAAAAAAGACGAAAATCACTCCGAGACCATGGGCTATAGTCCATTGTCTCGGAGTGATTTTCATCTTTTTTTCAAATCCTCAAAAATGATGAAAAACGGCCTGCTATAGTATGCCGTCCGAGGCCATGGGCTATAGTCCATTGTCTCGGAGTGATTTTCATCTTTTTTTCAAATCCTCAAAAATGATGAAAAATGGCATGCTATAGTATGCCGTCCGAGGCCATGGGCTATAGCCCATGGTCTCGGAGTGTTTTTCCTCATTTTTGAGGATTTGAAAAAAAAGACGAAAATCACTCCGAGACCATGGGCTATAGTCCATTGTCTCGGAGTGATTTTCATCTTTTTTTCAAATCCTCAAAAATGATGAAAAACGGCATGCTATAGTATGCCGTCCGAGGCCATGGGCTATAGTCCATTGTCTCGGAGTGATTTTCATCTTTTTTTCAAATCCTCAAAAATGATGAAAAATGGCATGCTACAGTATGCCGTCTGAGGCCATGGGCTGAACTTGAACCCACGACCTGTGGTTCTAATAGACAGCAGCTTATCACAGAGGCCACCATGCTCTCTGAGAATCTCCTCAGCTTTCCATCTCTTTCCAGTTCTCTTCTGGAAGTTATTCTCCAAAACATGCTGCAAAGTGAAAGTAGCAGGAACTCAGCTGGATTTGAAGTCACAACCTCTGGCTCACATGGACATCATCTTAACAAGGGTGCCACTGAGCTCTCAGTGATTATTAGGTTGTAAGTTGTTCTTCTTGGTGTCACTTTTCAAATGGGGCCTTGGGATCATGTACAGAGCATTTGAATGGTGCTGTGCATCAAAGGTGTCTTTAGTGCTTTTAAGTGTTATCGTGGATGTTAATCAGATAATACAGAGGAGAAACCATGACAGGACACAGACAGCCTCCCCATTGGTGGATGTGATCCTGGCAGCCAGCCCAGGTGTGTTCTGGTCCTGTTGATTGAGCTGAGAAGGACTTATAAACCTTGAAGGTTTATAGGTCCTGCTCAGCTCAATCAACAGGACTTTTTTTCAAATCCTCAAAAATGATGAAAAACGGCATGCTATAGTATGCCGTCCGAGGCCATGGGCTATAGCCCATGGTCTCGGAGTGTTTTTCATCATTTTTGAGGATTTGAAAAAAAGACGAAAATCACTCCGAGACCATGGGCTATAGTCCATTGTCTCGGAGTGATTTTCATCTTTTTCTCAAATCCTCAAAAATGATGAAAAACGGCATGCTATAGTATGCCGTCCGAGGCCATGGGCTATAGCCCATGGTCTCGGAGTGTTTTTCATCATTTTTGAGGATTTGAAAAAAAGACGAAAATCACTCCGAGACCATGGGCTATAGTCCATTGTCTTGGAGTGATTTTCATCTTTTTTTCAAATCCTCAAAAATGATGAAAAACGGCATGCTATAGTATGCCGTCCGAGGCCATGGGCTATAGCCCATGGTCTCGGAGTGTTTTTCATCATTTTTGAGGATTTGAAAAAAAGACGAAAATCACTCCGAGACCATGGGCTATAGTCCATTGTCTCGGAGTGATTTTCATCTTTTTTTCAAATCCTCAAAAATTATGAAAAACGGCATGCTATAGTATGCCGTCCGAGGCCATGGGCTATAGTCCATTGTCTCGGAGTGATTTTCATCTTTTTTTCAAATCCTCAAAAATGATGAAAAACGGCATGCTATAGTATGCCGTCCGAGGCCATGGGCTATAGCCCATGGTCTCGGAGTGTTTTTCATCATTTTTGAGGATTTGAAAAAAAGACGAAAATCACTCCGAGACCATGGGCTATAGTCCATTGTCTCGGAGTGATTTTCATCTTTTTTTCAAATCCTCAAAAATGATGAAAAACGGCCTGCTATAGTATGCCGTCCGAGGCCATGGGCTATAGTCCATTGTCTCGGAGTGATTTTCATCTTTTTTTCAAATCCTCAAAAATGATGAAAAATGGCATGCTATAGTATGCCGTCCGAGGCCATGGGCTATAGCCCATGGTCTCGGAGTGTTTTTCCTCATTTTTGAGAATTTGAAAAAAAAAGACGAAAATCACTCCGAGACCATGGGCTATAGTCCATTGTCTCGGAGTGATTTTCATCTTTTTTTCAAATCCTCAAAAATGATGAAAAACGGCATGCTATAGTATGCCGTCCGAGGCCATGGGCTATAGTCCATTGTCTCGGAGTGATTTTCATCTTTTTTTCAAATCCTCAAAAATGATGAAAAATGGCATGCTACAGTATGCCGTCTGAGGCCATGGGCTGAACTTGAACCCACGACCTGTGGTTCTAATAGACAGCAGCTTATCACAGAGGCCACCATGCTCTCTGAGAATCTCCTCAGCTTTCCATCTCTTTCCAGTTCTCTTCTGGAAGTTATTCTCCAAAACATGCTGCAAAGTGAAAGTAGCAGGAACTCAGCTGGATTTGAAGTCACAACCTCTGGCTCACATGGACATCATCTTAACAAGGGTGCCACTGAGCTCTCAGTGATTATTAGGTTGTAAGTTGTTCTTCTTGGTGTCACTTTTCAAATGGGGCCTTGGGATCATGTACAGAGCATTTGAATGGTGCTGTGCATCAAAGGTGTCTTTAGTGCTTTTAAGTGTTATCGTGGATGTTAATCAGATAATACAGAGGAGAAACCATGACAGGACACAGACAGCCTCCCCATTGGTGGATGTGATCCTGGCAGCCAGCCCAGGTGTGTTCTGGTCCTGTTGATTGAGCTGAGAAGGACTTATAAACCTTGAAGGTTTATAGGTCCTGCTCAGCTCAATCAACAGGACTTTTTTTCAAATCCTCAAAAATGATGAAAAACGGCATGCTATAGTATGCCGTCCGAGGCCATGGGCTATAGCCCATGGTCTCGGAGTGTTTTTCATCATTTTTGAGGATTTGAAAAAAAGACGAAAATCACTCCGAGACCATGGGCTATAGTCCATTGTCTCGGAGTGATTTTCATCTTTTTCTCAAATCCTCAAAAATGATGAAAAACGGCATGCTATAGTATGCCGTCCGAGGCCATGGGCTATAGCCCATGGTCTCGGAGTGTTTTTCATCATTTTTGAGGATTTGAAAAAAAGGCGAAAATCACTCCGAGACCATGGGCTATAGTCCATTGTCTCGGAGTGATTTTCATCTTTTTTTCAAATCCTCAAAAATGATGAAAAACGGCATGCTATAGTATGCCGTCCGAGGCCATGGGCTATAGCCCATGGTCTCGGAGTGTTTTTCATCATTTTTGAGGATTTGAAAAAAAGACGAAAATCACTCCGAGACCATGGGCTATAGTCCATTGTCTCGGAGTGATTTTCATCTTTTTTTCAAATCCTCAAAAATGATGAAAAACGGCATGCTATAGTATGCCGTCCGAGGCCATGGGCTATAGCCCATGGTCTCGGAGTGTTTTTCATCATTTTTGAGGATTTGAAAAAAAGACGAAAATCACTCCGAGACCATGGGCTATAGTCCATTGTCTCGGAGTGATTTTCATCTTTTTTTCAAATCCTCAAAAATGATGAAAAACGGCATGCTATAGTATGCCGTCCGAGGCCATGGGCTATAGCCCATGGTCTCGGAGTGTTTTTCATCATTTTTGAGGATTTGAAAAAAAGACGAAAATCACTCCGAGACCATGGGCTATAGTCCATTGTCTCGGAGTGATTTTCATCTTTTTTTCAAATCCTCAAAAATTATGAAAAACGGCATGCTATAGTATGCCGTCCGAGGCCATGGGCTATAGTCCATTGTCTCGGAGTGATTTTCATCTTTTTTTCAAATCCTCAAAAATGATGAAAAATGGCATGCTATAGTATGCCGTCCGAGGCCATGGGCTATAGCCCATGGTCTCGGAGTGTTTTTCCTCATTTTTGAGGATTTGAAAAAAAAAAGACGAAAATCACTCCGAGACCATGGGCTATAGTCCATTGTCTCGGAGTGATTTTCATCTTTTTTTCAAATCCTCAAAAATGATGAAAAACGGCATGCTATAGTATGCCGTCCGAGGCCATGGGCTATAGTCCATTGTCTCGGAGTGATTTTCATCTTTTTTTCAAATCCTCAAAAATGATGAAAAATGGCATGCTATAGTATGCCGTCCGAGGCCATGGGCTATAGCCCATGGTCTCGGAGTGTTTTTCCTCATTTTTGAGGATTTGAAAAAAAAAAGACGAAAATCACTCCGAGACCATGGGCTATAGTCCATTGTCTCGGAGTGATTTTCATCTTTTTTTCAAATCCTCAAAAATGATGAAAAACGGCATGCTATAGTATGCCGTCCGAGGCCATGGGCTATAGTCCATTGTCTCGGAGTGATTTTCATCTTTTTTTCAAATCCTCAAAAATGATGAAAAATGGCATGCTATAGTATGCCGTCTGAGGCCATGGGCTGAACTTGAACCCACGACCTTTGGTTCTAATAGACAGCAGCTTATCACAGAGGCCACCATGCTCTCTGAGAATCTCCTCAGCTTTCCATCTCTTTCCAGTTCTCTTCTGGATGTTATTCTCCAAAACATGCTGCAAAGTGAAAGTAGCAGGAACTCAGCTGGATTTGAAGTCACAACCTCTGGCTCACATGGACATCATCTTAACAAGGGTGCCATTGAGCTCTCAGTGATTTTTAGGTTGTAAGTTGTTCTTCTTGGTGTCACTTTTAAAATGGGGCCTTGGGATCATGTACAGAGCATTTGAATGGTGCTGTGCATCAAAGGTGTCTTTAGTGCTTTTAAGTGTTATCGTGGATGTTAATCAGATAATACAGAGGAGAAACCATGACAGGACACAGACAGCCTCCCCATTGGTGGATGTGATCCTGGCAGCCAGCCCTGCAGGTGTGTTCTGGTCCTGTTGATTGAGCTGAGAAGGACTTATAAACCTTGAAGGTTTATAGGTCCTGCTCAGCTCAATCAACAGGACTTTTTTTCAAATCCTCAAAAATGATGAAAAACGGCATGCTATAGTATGCCGTCCGAGGCCATGGGCTATAGCCCATGGTCTCGGAGTGTTTTTCATCATTTTTGAGGATTTGAAAAAAAGGCGAAAATCACTCCGAGACCATGGGCTATAGTCCATTGTCTCGGAGTGATTTTCATCTTTTTTTCAAATCCTCAAAAATGATGAAAAACGGCATGCTATAGTATGCCGTCCGAGGCCATGGGCTATAGCCCATGGTCTCGGAGTGTTTTTCATCATTTTTGAGGATTTGAAAAAAAGGCGAAAATCACTCCGAGACCATGGGCTATAGTCCATTGTCTCGGAGTGATTTTCATCTTTTTTTCAAATCCTCAAAAATGTAGAAAAACGGCATGCTATAGTATGCTGTCCGAGGCCATGGGCTATAGCCCATGGTCTCGGAGTGTTTTTCATCATTTTTGAGGATTTGAAAAAAAGACGAAAATCACTCCGAGACCATGGGCTATAGTCCATTGTCTCGGAGTGATTTTCATCTTTTTTTCAAATCCTCAAAAATGATGAAAAACGGCATGCTATAGTATGCCGTCCGAGGCCATGGGCTATAGCCCATGGTCTCGGAGTGTTTTTCATCATTTTTGAGGATTTGAAAAAAAGACGAAAATCACTCCGAGACCATGGGCTATAGTCCATTGTCTCGGAGTGATTTTCATCTTTTTCTCAAATCCTCAAAAATGATGAAAAACGGCATGCTATAGTATGCTGTCCGAGGCCATGGGCTATAGCCCATGGTCTCGGAGTGTTTTTCATCATTTTTGAGGATTTGAAAAAAAGACGAAAATCACTCCGAGACCATGGGCTATAGTCCATTGTCTCGGAGTGATTTTCATCTTTTTTTCAAATCCTCAAAAATGATGAAAAACGGCATGCTATAGTATGCCGTCCGAGGCCATGGGCTATAGCCCATGGTCTCGGAGTGTTTTTCATCATTTTTGAGGATTTGAAAAAAAGACGAAAATCACTCCGAGACCATGGGCTATAGTCCATTGTCTCGGAGTGATTTTCATCTTTTTCTCAAATCCTCAAAAATGATGAAAAACGGCATGCTATAGTATGCCGTCCGAGGCCATGGGCTACAGCCCATGGTCTCGGAGTGTTTTTCATCATTTTTGAGGATTTGAAAAAAAGACGAAAATCACTCCGAGACCATGGGCTATAGTCCATTGTCTCGGAGTGATTTTCATCTTTTTTTCAAATCCTCAAAAATGATGAAAAACGGCATGCTATAGTATGCCGTCCGAGGCCATGGGCTATAGCCCATGGTCTCGGAGTGTTTTTCCTCATTTTTGAGGATTTGAAAAAAAAAAGACGAAAATCACTCCGAGACCATGGGCTATAGTCCATTGTCTCGGAGTGATTTTCATCTTTTTTTCAAATCCTCAAAAATGATGAAAAACGGCATGCTATAGTATGCCGTCCGAGGCCATGGGCTATAGTCCATTGTCTCGGAGTGATTTTCATCTTTTTTTCAAATCCTCAAAAATGATGAAAAATGGCATGCTATAGTATGCCGTCTGAGGCCATGGGCTGAACTTGAACCCACGACCTGTGGTTCTAATAGACAGCAGCTTATTACAGAGGCCACCATGCTCTCTGAGAATCTCCTCAGCTTTCCATCTCTTTCCAGTTCTCTTCTGGATGTTATTCTCCAAAACATGCTGCAAAGTGAAAGTAGCAGGAACTCAGCTGGATTTGAAGTCACAACCTCTGGCTCACATGGACATCATCTTAACAAGGGTGCCACTGAGCTCTCAGTGATTATTAGGTTGTAAGTTGTTCTTCTTGGTGTCACTTTTCAAATGGGGCCTTGGGATCATGTACAGAGCATTTGAATGGTGCTGTGCATCAAAGGTGTCTTTAGTGCTTTTAAGTGTTATCGTGGATGTTAATCAGATAATACAGAGGAGAAACCATGACAGGACACAGACAGCCTCCCCATTGGTGGATGTGATCCTGGCAGCCAGCCCAGGTGTGTTCTGGTCCTGTTGATTGAGCTGAGAAGGACTTATAAACCTTGAAGGTTTATAGGTCCTGCTCAGCTCAATCAACAGGACTTTTTTTCAAATCCTCAAAAATGATGAAAAACGGCATGCTATAGTATGCCGTCCGAGGCCATGGGCTATAGCCCATGGTCTCGGAGTGTTTTTCATCATTTTTGAGGATTTGAAAAAAAGACGAAAATCACTCCGAGACCATGGGCTATAGTCCATTGTCTCGGAGTGATTTTCATCTTTTTTTCAAATCCTCAAAAATGATGAAAAACGGCCTGCTATAGTATGCCGTCCGAGGCCATGGGCTATAGTCCATTGTCTCGGAGTGATTTTCATCTTTTTTTCAAATCCTCAAAAATGATGAAAAATGGCATGCTATAGTATGCCGTCCGAGGCCATGGGCTATAGCCCATGGTCTCGGAGTGTTTTTCCTCATTTTTGAGGATTTGAAAAAAAAAGACGAAAATCACTCCGAGACCATGGGCTATAGTCCATTGTCTCGGAGTGATTTTCATCTTTTTTTCAAATCCTCAAAAATGATGAAAAACGGCATGCTATAGTATGCCGTCCGAGGCCATGGGCTATAGTCCATTGTCTCGGAGTGATTTTCATCTTTTTTTCAAATCCTCAAAAATGATGAAAAATGGCATGCTACAGTATGCCGTCTGAGGCCATGGGCTGAACTTGAACCCACGACCTGTGGTTCTAATAGACAGCAGCTTATCACAGAGGCCACCATGCTCTCTGAGAATCTCCTCAGCTTTCCATCTCTTTCCAGTTCTCTTCTGGATGTTATTCTCCAAAACATGCTGCAAAGTGAAAGTAGCAGGAACTCAGCTGGATTTGAAGTCACAACCTCTGGCTCACATGGACATCATCTTAACAAGGGTGCCACTGAGCTCTCAGTGATTATTAGGTTGTAAGTTGTTCTTCTTGGTGTCACTTTTCAAATGGGGCCTTGGGATCATGTACAGAGCATTTGAATGGTGCTGTGCATCAAAGGTGTCTTTAGTGCTTTTAAGTGTTATCGTGGATGTTAATCAGATAATACAGAGGAGAAACCATGACAGGACACAGACAGCCTCCCCATTGGTGGATGTGATCCTGGCAGCCAGCCCAGGTGTGTTCTGGTCCTGTTGATTGAGCTGAGAAGGACTTATAAACCTTGAAGGTTTATAGGTCCTGCTCAGCTCAATCAACAGGACTTTTTTTCAAATCCTCAAAAATGATGAAAAACGGCATGCTATAGTATGCCGTCCGAGGCCATGGGCTATAGCCCATGGTCTCGGAGTGTTTTTCATCATTTTTGAGGATTTGAAAAAAAGACGAAAATCACTCCGAGACCATGGGCTATAGTCCATTGTCTCGGAGTGATTTTCATCTTTTTCTCAAATCCTCAAAAATGATGAAAAACGGCATGCTATAGTATGCCGTCCGAGGCCATGGGCTATAGCCCATGGTCTCGGAGTGTTTTTCATCATTTTTGAGGATTTGAAAAAAAGGCGAAAATCACTCCGAGACCATGGGCTATAGTCCATTGTCTCGGAGTGATTTTCATCTTTTTTTCAAATCCTCAAAAATGATGAAAAACGGCATGCTATAGTATGCCGTCCGAGGCCATGGGCTATAGCCCATGGTCTCGGAGTGTTTTTCATCATTTTTGAGGATTTGAAAAAAAGACGAAAATCACTCCGAGACCATGGGCTATAGTCCATTGTCTCGGAGTGATTTTCATCTTTTTTTCAAATCCTCAAAAATGATGAAAAACGGCATGCTATAGTATGCTGTCCGAGGCCATGGGCTATAGCCCATGGTCTCGGAGTGTTTTTCATCATTTTTGAGGATTTGAAAAAAAAAACGGAAATCACTCCGAGACCATGGGCTATAGTCCATTGTCTCGGAGTGATTTTCATCTTTTTTTCAAATCCTCAAAAATGATGAAAAACGGCATGCTATAGTATGCCGTCCGAGGCCATGGGCTATAGCCCATGGTCTCGGAGTGTTTTTCATCATTTTTGAGGATTTGAAAAAAAGACGAAAATCACTCCGAGACCATGGGCTATAGTCCATTGTCTCGGAGTGATTTTCATCTTTTTCTCAAATCCTCAAAAATGATGAAAAACGGCATGCTATAGTATGCCGTCCGAGGCCATGGGCTATAGCCCATGGTCTCGGAGTGTTTTTCATCATTTTTGAGGATTTGAAAAAAAGACGAAAATCACTCCGAGACCATGGGCTATAGTCCATTGTCTCGGAGTGATTTTCATCTTTTTTTCAAATCCTCAAAAATGATGAAAAATGGGATGCTATAGTATGCCGTCTGAGGCCATGGGCTGAACTTGAACCCACGACCTGTGGTTCTAATAGACAGCAGCTTATCACAGAGGCCACCATGCTCTCTGAGAATCTCCTCCGCTTTCCATCTCTTTCCAGTTCTCTTCTGGATGTTATTCTCCAAAACATGCTGCAAAGTGAAAGTAGCAGGAACTCAGCTGGATTTGAAGTCACAACCTCTGGCTCACATGGACATCATCTTAACAAGGGTGCCATTGAGCTCTCAGTGATTTTTAGGTTGTAAGTTGTTCTTCTTGGTGTCACTTTTAAAATGGGGCCTTGGGATCATGTACAGAGCATTTGAATGGTGCTGTGCATCAAAGGTGTCTTTAGTGCTTTTAAGTGTTATCGTGGATGTTAATCAGATAATACAGAGGAGAAACCATGACAGGACACAGACAGCCTCCCCATTGGTGGATGTGATCCTGGCAGCCAGCCCTGCAGGTGTGTTCTGGTCCTGTTGATTGAGCTGAGAAGGACTTATAAACCTTGAAGGTTTATAGGTCCTGCTCAGCTCAATCAACAGGACTTTTTTTCAAATCCTCAAAAATGATGAAAAACGGCATGCTATAGTATGCCGTCCGAGGCCATGGGCTATAGCCCATGGTCTCGGAGTGTTTTTCATCATTTTTGAGGATTTGAAAAAAAGACGAAAATCACTCCGAGACCATGGGCTATAGTCCATTGTCTTGGAGTGATTTTCATCTTTTTTTCAAATCCTCAAAAATGATGAAAAACGGCATGCTATAGTATGCCGTCCGAGGCCATGGGCTATAGCCCATGGTCTCGGAGTGTTTTTCATCATTTTTGAGGATTTGAAAAAAAGACGAAAATCACTCCGAGACCATGGGCTATAGTCCATTGTCTTGGAGTGATTTTCATCTTTTTTTCAAATCCTCAAAAATTATGAAAAACGGCATGCTATAGTATGCCGTCCGAGGCCATGGGCTATAGCCCATGGTCTCGGAGTGTTTTTCATAATTTTTGAGGATTTGAAAAAAAGACGAAAATCACTCCGAGACCATGGGCTATAGTCCATTGTCTCAGAGTGATTTTCATCTTTTTTTCAAATCCTCAAAAATTATGAAAAACGGCATGCTATAGTATGCCGTCCGAGGCCATGGGCTATAGTCCATTGTCTCGGAGTGATTTTCATCTTTTTTTCAAATCCTCAAAAATGATGAAAAATGGCATGCTATAGTATGCCGTCCGAGGCCATGGGCTATAGCCCATGGTCTCGGAGTGTTTTTCCTCATTTTTGAGGATTTGAAAAAAAAAAGACGAAAATCACTCCGAGACCATGGGCTATAGTCCATTGTCTCGGAGTGATTTTCATCTTTTTTTCAAATCCTCAAAAATGATGAAAAACGGCATGCTATAGTATGCCGTCCGAGGCCATGGGCTATAGTCCATTGTCTCGGAGTGATTTTCATCTTTTTTTCAAATCCTCAAAAATGATGAAAAATGGCATGCTATAGTATGCCGTCTGAGGCCATGGGCTGAACTTGAACCCACGACCTGTGGTTCTAATAGACAGCAGCTTATCACAGAGGCCACCATGCTCTCTGAGAATCTCCTCAGCTTTCCATCTCTTTCCAGTTCTCTTCTGGATGTTATTCTCCAAAACATGCTGCAAAGTGAAAGTAGCAGGAACTCAGCTGGATTTGAAGTCACAACCTCTGGCTCACATGGACATCATCTTAACAAGGGTGCCATTGAGCTCTCAGTGATTTTTAGGTTGTAAGTTGTTCTTCTTGGTGTCACTTTTAAAATGGGGCCTTGGGATCATGTACAGAGCATTTGAATGGTGCTGTGCATCAAAGGTGTCTTTAGTGCTTTTAAGTGTTATCGTGGATGTTAATCAGATAATACAGAGGAGAAACCATGACAGGACACAGACAGCCTCCCCATTGGTGGATATGATCCTGGCAGCCAGCCCTGCAGGTGTGTTCTGGTCCTGTTGATTGAGCTGAGAAGGACTTATAAACCTTGAAGGTTTATAGGTCCTGCTCAGCTCAATCAACAGGACTTTTTTTCAAATCCTCAAAAATGATGAAAAACGGCATGCTATAGTATGCCGTCCGAGGCCATGGGCTATAGCCCATGGTCTCGGAGTGTTTTTCATCATTTTTGAGGATTTGAAAAAAAGGCGAAAATCACTCCGAGACCATGGGCTATAGTCCATTGTCTCGGAGTGATTTTCATCTTTTTTTCAAATCCTCAAAAATGATGAAAAACGGCATGCTATAGTATGCCGTCCGAGGCCATGGGCTATAGCCCATGGTCTCGGAGTGTTTTTCATCATTTTTGAGGATTTGAAAAAAAGGCGAAAATCACTCCGAGACCATGGGCTATAGTCCATTGTCTCGGAGTGATTTTCATCTTTTTCTCAAATCCTCAAAAATGATGAAAAACGGCATGCTATAGTATGCCGTCCGAGGCCATGGGCTATAGCCCATGGTCTCGGAGTGTTTTTCATCATTTTTGAGGATTTGAAAAAAAGACGAAAATCACTCCGAGACCATGGGCTATAGTCCATTGTCTCGGAGTGATTTTCATCTTTTTTTCAAATCCTCAAAAATGATGAAAAATGGGATGCTATAGTATGCCGTCTGAGGCCATGGGCTGAACTTGAACCCACGACCTGTGGTTCTAATAGACAGCAGCTTATCACAGAGGCCACCATGCTCTCTGAGAATCTCCTCCGCTTTCCATCTCTTTCCAGTTCTCTTCTGGATGTTATTCTCCAAAACATGCTGCAAAGTGAAAGTAGCAGGAACTCAGCTGGATTTGAAGTCACAACCTCTGGCTCACATGGACATCATCTTAACAAGGGTGCCATTGAGCTCTCAGTGATTTTTAGGTTGTAAGTTGTTCTTCTTGGTGTCACTTTTAAAATGGGGCCTTGGGATCATGTACAGAGCATTTGAATGGTGCTGTGCATCAAAGGTGTCTTTAGTGCTTTTAAGTGTTATCGTGGATGTTAATCAGATAATACAGAGGAGAAACCATGACAGGACACAGACAGCCTCCCCATTGGTGGATGTGATCCTGGCAGCCAGCCCTGCAGGTGTGTTCTGGTCCTGTTGATTGAGCTGAGAAGGACTTATAAACCTTGAAGGTTTATAGGTCCTGCTCAGCTCAATCAACAGGACTTTTTTTCAAATCCTCAAAAATGATGAAAAACGGCATGCTATAGTATGCCGTCCGAGGCCATGGGCTATAGCCCATGGTCTCGGAGTGTTTTTCATCATTTTTGAGGATTTGAAAAAAAGACGAAAATCACTCCGAGACCATGGGCTATAGTCCATTGTCTTGGAGTGATTTTCATCTTTTTTTCAAATCCTCAAAAATGATGAAAAACGGCATGCTATAGTATGCCGTCCGAGGCCATGGGCTATAGCCCATGGTCTCGGAGTGTTTTTCATCATTTTTGAGGATTTGAAAAAAAGACGAAAATCACTCCGAGACCATGGGCTATAGTCCATTGTCTTGGAGTGATTTTCATCTTTTTTTCAAATCCTCAAAAATTATGAAAAACGGCATGCTATAGTATGCCGTCCGAGGCCATGGGCTATAGCCCATGGTCTCGGAGTGTTTTTCATAATTTTTGAGGATTTGAAAAAAAGACGAAAATCACTCCGAGACCATGGGCTATAGTCCATTGTCTCAGAGTGATTTTCATCTTTTTTTCAAATCCTCAAAAATTATGAAAAACGGCATGCTATAGTATGCCGTCCGAGGCCATGGGCTATAGTCCATTGTCTCGGAGTGATTTTCATCTTTTTTTCAAATCCTCAAAAATGATGAAAAATGGCATGCTATAGTATGCCGTCCGAGGCCATGGGCTATAGCCCATGGTCTCGGAGTGTTTTTCCTCATTTTTGAGGATTTGAGAAAAAAAAAGACGAAAATCACTCCGAGACCATGGGCTATAGTCCATTGTCTCGGAGTGATTTTCATCTTTTTTTCAAATCCTCAAAAATGATGAAAAACGGCATGCTATAGTATGCCGTCCGAGGCCATGGGCTATAGTCCATTGTCTCGGAGTGATTTTCATCTTTTTTTCAAATCCTCAAAAATGATGAAAAATGGCATGCTATAGTATGCCGTCTGAGGCCATGGGCTGAACTTGAACCCACGACCTGTGGTTCTAATAGACAGCAGCTTATCACAGAGGCCACCATGCTCTCTGAGAATCTCCTCAGCTTTCCATCTCTTTCCAGTTCTCTTCTGGATGTTATTCTCCAAAACATGCTGCAAAGTGAAAGTAGCAGGAACTCAGCTGGATTTGAAGTCACAACCTCTGGCTCACATGGACATCATCTTAACAAGGGTGCCATTGAGCTCTCAGTGATTTTTAGGTTGTAAGTTGTTCTTCTTGGTGTCACTTTTAAAATGGGGCCTTGGGATCATGTACAGAGCATTTGAATGGTGCTGTGCATCAAAGGTGTCTTTAGTGCTTTTAAGTGTTATCGTGGATGTTAATCAGATAATACAGAGGAGAAACCATGACAGGACACAGACAGCCTCCCCATTGGTGGATATGATCCTGGCAGCCAGCCCTGCAGGTGTGTTCTGGTCCTGTTGATTGAGCTGAGAAGGACTTATAAACCTTGAAGGTTTATAGGTCCTGCTCAGCTCAATCAACAGGACTTTTTTTCAAATCCTCAAAAATGATGAAAAACGGCATGCTATAGTATGCCGTCCGAGGCCATGGGCTATAGCCCATGGTCTCGGAGTGTTTTTCATCATTTTTGAGGATTTGAAAAAAAGGCGAAAATCACTCCGAGACCATGGGCTATAGTCCATTGTCTCGGAGTGATTTTCATCTTTTTTTCAAATCCTCAAAAATGATGAAAAACGGCATGCTATAGTATGCCGTCCGAGGCCATGGGCTATAGCCCATGGTCTCGGAGTGTTTTTCATCATTTTTGAGGATTTGAAAAAAAGGCGAAAATCACTCCGAGACCATGGGCTATAGTCCATTGTCTCGGAGTGATTTTCATCTTTTTTTCAAATCCTCAAAAATGATGAAAAACGGCATGCTATAGTATGCTGTCCGAGGCCATGGGCTATAGCCCATGGTCTCGGAGTGTTTTTCATCATTTTTGAGGATTTGAAAAAAAGACGAAAATCACTCCGAGACCATGGGCTATAGTCCATTGTCTCGGAGTGATTTTCATCTTTTTTTCAAATCCTCAAAAATGATGAAAAACGGCATGCTATAGTATGCCGTCCGAGGCCATGGGCTATAGCCCATGGTCTCGGAGTGTTTTTCATCATTTTTGAGGATTTGAAAAAAAGACGAAAATCACTCCGAGACCATGGGCTATAGTCCATTGTCTCGGAGTGATTTTCATCTTTTTCTCAAATCCTCAAAAATGATGAAAAACGGCATGCTATAGTATGCCGTCCGAGGCCATGGGCTATAGCCCATGGTCTCGGAGTGTTTTTCATCATTTTTGAGGATTTGAAAAAAAGACGAAAATCACTCCGAGACCATGGGCTATAGTCCATTGTCTCGGAGTGATTTTCATCTTTTTTTCAAATCCTCAAAAATGATGAAAAACGGCATGCTATAGTATGCCGTCCGAGGCCATGGGCTATAGCCCATGGTCTCGGAGTGTTTTTCATCATTTTTGAGGATTTGAAAAAAAGACGAAAATCACTCCGAGACCATGGGCTATAGTCCATTGTCTCGGAGTGATTTTCATCTTTTTCTCAAATCCTCAAAAATGATGAAAAACGGCATGCTATAGTATGCCGTCCGAGGCCATGGGCTATAGCCCATGGTCTCGGAGTGTTTTTCATCATTTTTGAGGATTTGAAAAAAAGACGAAAATCACTCCGAGACCATGGGCTATAGTCCATTGTCTCGGAGTGATTTTCATCTTTTTTTCAAATCCTCAAAAATGATGAAAAACGGCATGCTATAGTATGCCGTCCGAGGCCATGGGCTATAGCCCATGGTCTCGGAGTGTTTTTCCTCATTTTTGAGGATTTGAAAAAAAAAAGACGAAAATCACTCCGAGACCATGGGCTATAGTCCATTGTCTCGGAGTGATTTTCATCTTTTTTTCAAATCCTCAAAAATGATGAAAAACGGCATGCTATAGTATGCCGTCCGAGGCCATGGGCTATAGTCCATTGTCTCGGAGTGATTTTCATCTTTTTTTCAAATCCTCAAAAATGATGAAAAATGGCATGCTATAGTATGCCGTCTGAGGCCATGGGCTGAACTTGAACCCACGACCTGTGGTTCTAATAGACAGCAGCTTATTACAGAGGCCACCATGCTCTCTGAGAATCTCCTCAGCTTTCCATCTCTTTCCAGTTCTCTTCTGGATGTTATTCTCCAAAACATGCTGCAAAGTGAAAGTAGCAGGAACTCAGCTGGATTTGAAGTCACAACCTCTGGCTCACATGGACATCATCTTAACAAGGGTGCCACTGAGCTCTCAGTGATTATTAGGTTGTAAGTTGTTCTTCTTGGTGTCACTTTTCAAATGGGGCCTTGGGATCATGTACAGAGCATTTGAATGGTGCTGTGCATCAAAGGTGTCTTTAGTGCTTTTAAGTGTTATCGTGGATGTTAATCAGATAATACAGAGGAGAAACCATGACAGGACACAGACAGCCTCCCCATTGGTGGATGTGATCCTGGCAGCCAGCCCAGGTGTGTTCTGGTCCTGTTGATTGAGCTGAGAAGGACTTATAAACCTTGAAGGTTTATAGGTCCTGCTCAGCTCAATCAACAGGACTTTTTTTCAAATCCTCAAAAATGATGAAAAACGGCATGCTATAGTATGCCGTCCGAGGCCATGGGCTATAGCCCATGGTCTCGGAGTGTTTTTCATCATTTTTGAGGATTTGAAAAAAAGACGAAAATCACTCCGAGACCATGGGCTATAGTCCATTGTCTCGGAGTGATTTTCATCTTTTTTTCAAATCCTCAAAAATGATGAAAAACGGCATGCTATAGTATGCCGTCCGAGGCCATGGGCTATAGCCCATGGTCTCGGAGTGTTTTTCATCATTTTTGAGGATTTGAAAAAAATACGAAAATCACTCCGAGACCATGGGCTATAGTCCATTGTCTTGGAGTGATTTTCATCTTTTTTTCAAATCCTCAAAAATGATGAAAAACGGCATGCTATAGTATGCCGTCCGAGGCCATGGGCTATAGCCCATGGTCTCGGAGTGTTTTTCATCATTTTTGAGGATTTGAAAAACAGACGAAAATCACTCCGAGACCATGGGCTATAGTCCATTGTCTCGGAGTGATTTTCATCTTTTTTTCAAATCCTCAAAAATGATGAAAAACGGCATGCTATAGTATGCCGTCCGAGGCCATGGGCTATAGTCCATTGTCTCGGAGTGATTTTCATCTTTTTTTCAAATCCTCAAAAATGATGAAAAATGGCATGCTATAGTATGCCGTCTGAGGCCATGGGCTGAACTTGAACCCACGACCTGTGGTTCTAATAGACAGCAGCTTATTACAGAGGCCACCATGCTCTCTGAGAATCTCCTCAGCTTTCCATCTCTTTCCAGTTCTCTTCTGGATGTTATTCTCCAAAACATGCTGCAAAGTGAAAGTAGCAGGAACTCAGCTGGATTTGAAGTCACAACCTCTGGCTCACATGGACATCA
Source organism: Electrona antarctica (assembly GCF_951216825.1). Taxonomy (NCBI): domain Eukaryota; kingdom Metazoa; phylum Chordata; class Actinopteri; order Myctophiformes; family Myctophidae; genus Electrona; species Electrona antarctica. Next base: position 12,095,080 of record NC_136793.1, on the reverse strand, counting down.
TCTTAACAAGGGTGCCATTGAGCTCTCAGTGATTTTTAGGTTGTAAGTTGTTCTTCTTGGTGTCACTTTTAAAATGGGGCCTTGGGATCATGTACAGAGCATTTGAATGGTGCTGTGCATCAAAGGTGTCTTTAGTGCTTTTAAGTGTTATCGTGGATGTTAATCAGATAATACAGAGGAGAAACCATGACAGGACACAGACAGCCTCCCCATTGGTGGATGTGATCCTGGCAGCCAGCCCTGCAGGTGTGTTCTGGTCCTGTTGATTGAGCTGAGAAGGACTTATAAACCTTGAAGGTTTATAGGTCCTGCTCAGCTCAATCAACAGGACTTTTTTTCAAATCCTCAAAAATGATGAAAAACGGCATGCTATAGTATGCCGTCCGAGGCCATGGGCTATAGCCCATGGTCTCGGAGTGTTTTTCATCATTTTTGAGGATTTGAAAAAAAGGCGAAAATCACTCCGAGACCATGGGCTATAGTCCATTGTCTCGGAGTGATTTTCATCTTTTTTTCAAATCCTCAAAAATGATGAAAAACGGCATGCTATAGTATGCCGTCCGAGGCCATGGGCTATAGCCCATGGTCTCGGAGTGTTTTTCATCATTTTTGAGGATTTGAAAAAAAGGCGAAAATCACTCCGAGACCATGGGCTATAGTCCATTGTCTCGGAGTGATTTTCATCTTTTTTTCAAATCCTCAAAAATGATGAAAAACGGCATGCTATAGTATGCCGTCCGAGGCCATGGGCTATAGCCCATGGTCTCGGAGTGTTTTTCATCATTTTTGAGGATTTGAAAAAAAGACGAAAATCACTCCGAGACCATGGGCTATAGTCCATTGTCTCGGAGTGATTTTCATCTTTTTCTCAAATCCTCAAAAATGATGAAAAACGGCATGCTATAGTATGCTGTCCGAGGCCATGGGCTATAGCCCATGGTCTCGGAGTGTTTTTCATCATTTTTGAGGATTTGAAAAAAAGACGAAAATCACTCCGAGACCATGGGCTATAGTCCATTGTCTCGGAGTGATTTTCATCTTTTTTTCAAATCCTCAAAAATGATGAAAAACGGCATGCTATAGTATGCCGTCCGAGGCCATGGGCTATAGCCCATGGTCTCGGAGTGTTTTTCATCATTTTTGAGGATTTGAAAAAAAGACGAAAATCACTCCGAGACCATGGGCTATAGTCCATTGTCTCGGAGTGATTTTCATCTTTTTCTCAAATCCTCAAAAATGATGAAAAACGGCATGCTATAGTATGCCGTCCGAGGCCATGGGCTATAGCCCATGGTCTCGGAGTGTTTTTCATCATTTTTGAGGATTTGAAAAAAAGACGAAAATCACTCCGAGACCATGGGCTATAGTCCATTGTCTCGGAGTGATTTTCATCTTTTTTTCAAATCCTCAAAAATGATGAAAAATGGCATGCTATAGTATGCCGTCTGAGGCCATGGGCTGAACTTGAACCCACGACCTGTGGTTCTAATAGACAGCAGCTTATTACAGAGGCCACCATGCTCTCTGAGAATCTCCTCAGCTTTCCATCTCTTTCCAGTTCTCTTCTGGATGTTATTCTCCAAAACATGCTGCAAAGTGAAAGTAGCAGGAACTCAGCTGGATTTGAAGTCACAACCTCTGGCTCACATGGACATCATCTTCTTGTGCCCAAGACGTCTGTGGACGTCCTGGGTATTGCGCAACGTGCATAGCCCAAGACGTCTGTGGACGTCTTGGAAAAAAAAAAAAAAAAAAAAAGTTTTTTTTTTTTTTTTTTTTTTATTATTTTTTTTATTAAAAAAAATCAGAAAAATCAAAACACTTTTTTTTTTTTTTTTTAAACACGTGGTGCCAAAGTTTGTTTTTTTCGCCATTGAGAATGCATTTGGCGTTTAAATTAAATAACTCAGAAACTATAAAACATTTCAAAGTAAAAAGTTCCAGCATGTGTCTCCACAGTCAGCTGAATTATAAAAAATGTGAATGGATTTTCTAGGTGAAAGTGATTTTGGGCAGTTAAGCGTGGGCTCTCAATGTTTAACAAGGGTGCCACTGAGCTCTCAGTGATTATTAGGTTGTAAGTTGTTCTTCTTGGTGTCACTTTTCAAATGGGGCCTTGGGATCATGTACAGAGCATTTGAATGGTGCTGTGCATCAAAGGTGTCTTTAGTGCTTTTAAGTGTTATCGTGGATGTTAATCAGATAATACAGAGGAGAAACCATGACAGGACACAGACAGCCTCCCCATTGGTGGATGTGATCCTGGCAGCCAGCCCAGGTGTGTTCTGGTCCTGTTGATTGAGCTGAGAAGGACTTATAAACCTTGAAGGTTTATAGGTCCTGCTCAGCTCAATCAACAGGACTTTTTTTCAAATCCTCAAAAATGATGAAAAACGGCATGCTATAGTATGCCGTCCGAGGCCATGGGCTATAGCCCATGGTCTCGGAGTGTTTTTCATCATTTTTGAGGATTTGAAAAAAAGACGAAAATCACTCCGAGACCATGGGCTATAGTCCATTGTCTCGGAGTGATTTTCATCTTTTTTTCAAATCCTCAAAAATGATGAAAAACGGCATGCTATAGTATGCCGTCCGAGGCCATGGGCTATAGCCCATGGTCTCGGAGTGTTTTTCATCATTTTTGAGGATTTGAAAAAAAGACGAAAATCACTCCGAGACCATGGGCTATAGTCCATTGTCTTGGAGTGATTTTCATCTTTTTTTCAAATCCTCAAAAATGATGAAAAACGGCATGCTATAGTATGCCGTCCGAGGCCATGGGCTATAGCCCATGGTCTCGGAGTGTTTTTCATCATTTTTGAGGATTTGAAAAACAGACGAAAATCACTCCGAGACCATGGGCTATAGTCCATTGTCTCGGAGTGATTTTCATCTTTTTTTCAAATCCTCAAAAATGATGAAAAACGGCATGCTATAGTATGCCGTCCGAGGCCATGGGCTATAGCCCATGGTCTCGGAGTGTTTTTCCTCATTTTTGAGGATTTGAAAAAAAGACGAAAATCACTCCGAGACCATGGGCTATAGTCCATTGTCTCGGAGTGATTTTCATCTTTTTTTCAAATCCTCAAAAATGATGAAAAACGGCATGCTATAGTATGCCGTCCGAGGCCATGGGCTATAGTCCATTGTCTCGGAGTGATTTTCATCTTTTTTTCAAATCCTCAAAAATGATGAAAAATGGCATGCTATAGTATGCCGTCTGAGGCCATGGGCTGAACTTGAACCCACGACCTGTGGTTCTAATAGACAGCAGCTTATCACAGAGGCCACCATGCTCTCTGAGAATCTCCTCAGCTTTCCATCTCTTTCCAGTTCTCTTCTGGATGTTATTCTCCAAAACATGCTGCAAAGTGAAAGTAGCAGGAACTCAGCTGGATTTGAAGTCACAACCTCTGGCTCACATGGACATCATCTTAACAAGGGTGCCACTGAGCTCTCAGTGATTATTTGGTTGTAAGTTGTTCTTCTTGGTGTCACTTTTCAAATGGGGCCTTGGGATCATGTACAGAGCATTTGAATGGTGCTGTGCATCAAAGGTGTCTTTAGTGCTTTTAAGTGTTATCGTGGATGTTAATCAGATAATACAGAGGAGAAACCATGACAGGACACAGACAGCCTCCCCATTGGTGGATGTGATCCTGGCAGCCAGCCCAGGTGTGTTCTGGTCCTGTTGATTGAGCTGAGAAGGACTTATAAACCTTGAAGGTTTATAGGTCCTGCTCAGCTCAATCAACAGGACTTTTTTTCAAATCCTCAAAAATGATGAAAAACGGCATGCTATAGTATGCCGTCCGAGGCCATGGGCTATAGCCCATGGTCTCGGAGTGTTTTTCATCATTTTTGAGGATTTGAAAAAAAGACGAAAATCACTCCGAGACCATGGGCTATAGTCCATTGTCTCGGAGTGATTTTCATCTTTTTTTCAAATCCTCAAAAATGATGAAAAACGGCATGCTATAGTATGCCGTCCGAGGCCATGGGCTATAGCCCATGGTCTCGGAGTGTTTTTCATCATTTTTGAGGATTTGAAAAAAAGACGAAAATCACTCCGAGACCATGGGCTATAGTCCATTGTCTCGGAGTGATTTTCATCTTTTTTTCAAATCCTCAAAAATGATGAAAAACGGCCTGCTATAGTATGCCGTCCGAGGCCATGGGCTATAGTCCATTGTCTCGGAGTGATTTTCATCTTTTTTTCAAATCCTCAAAAATGATGAAAAATGGCATGCTATAGTATGCCGTCCGAGGCCATGGGCTATAGCCCATGGTCTCGGAGTGTTTTTCCTCATTTTTGAGGATTTGAAAAAAAAAGACGAAAATCACTCCGAGACCATGGGCTATAGTCCATTGTCTCGGAGTGATTTTCATCTTTTTTTCAAATCCTCAAAAATGATGAAAAACGGCATGCTATAGTATGCCGTCCGAGGCCATGGGCTATAGTCCATTGTCTCGGAGTGATTTTCATCTTTTTTTCAAATCCTCAAAAATGATGAAAAATGGCATGCTACAGTATGCCGTCTGAGGCCATGGGCTGAACTTGAACCCACGACCTGTGGTTCTAATAGACAGCAGCTTATCACAGAGGCCACCATGCTCTCTGAGAATCTCCTCAGCTTTCCATCTCTTTCCAGTTCTCTTCTGGATGTTATTCTCCAAAACATGCTGCAAAGTGAAAGTAGCAGGAACTCAGCTGGATTTGAAGTCACAACCTCTGGCTCACATGGACATCATCTTAACAAGGGTGCCACTGAGCTCTCAGTGATTATTAGGTTGTAAGTTGTTCTTCTTGGTGTCACTTTTCAAATGGGGCCTTGGGATCATGTACAGAGCATTTGAATGGTGCTGTGCATCAAAGGTGTCTTTAGTGCTTTTAAGTGTTATCGTGGATGTTAATCAGATAATACAGAGGAGAAACCATGACAGGACACAGACAGCCTCCCCATTGGTGGATGTGATCCTGGCAGCCAGCCCTGCAGGTGTGTTCTGGTCCTGTTGATTGAGCTGAGAAGGACTTATAAACCTTGAAGGTTTATAGGTCCTGCTCAGCTCAATCAACAGGACTTTTTTTCAAATCCTCAAAAATGATGAAAAACGGCATGCTATAGTATGCTGTCCGAGGCCATGGGCTATAGCCCATGGTCTCGGAGTGTTTTTCATCATTTTTGAGGATTTGAAAAAAAGGCGAAAATCACTCCGAGACCATGGGCTATAGTCCATTGTCTCGGAGTGATTTTCATCTTTTTTTCAAATCCTCAAAAATGATGAAAAACGGCATGCTATAGTATGCCGTCCGAGGCCATGGGCTATAGCCCATGGTCTCGGAGTGTTTTTCATCATTTTTGAGGATTTGAAAAAAAGACGAAAATCACTCCGAGACCATGGGCTATAGTCCATTGTCTCGGAGTGATTTTCATCTTTTTCTCAAATCCTCAAAAATGATGAAAAACGGCATGCTATAGTATGCTGTCCGAGGCCATGGGCTATAGCCCATGGTCTCGGAGTGTTTTTCATCATTTTTGAGGATTTGAAAAAAAGACGAAAATCACTCCGAGACCATGGGCTATAGTCCATTGTCTCGGAGTGATTTTCATCTTTTTTTCAAATCCTCAAAAATGATGAAAAACGGCATGCTATAGTATGCCGTCCGAGGCCATGGGCTATAGCCCATGGTCTCGGAGTGTTTTTCATCATTTTTGAGGATTTGAAAAAAAGACGAAAATCACTCCGAGACCATGGGCTATAGTCCATTGTCTCGGAGTGATTTTCATCTTTTTCTCAAATCCTCAAAAATGATGAAAAACGGCATGCTATAGTATGCCGTCCGAGGCCATTGTCTATAGCCCATGGTCTCGGAGTGTTTTTCATCATTTTTGAGGATTTGAAAAAAAGACGAAAATCACTCCGAGACCATGGGCTATAGTCCATTGTCTCGGAGTGATTTTCATCTTTTTTTCAAATCCTCAAAAATGATGAAAAACGGCATGCTATAGTATGCCGTCCGAGGCCATGGGCTATAGCCCATGGTCTCGGAGTGTTTTTCCTCATTTTTGAGGATTTGAAAAAAAAAAGACGAAAATCACTCCGAGACCATGGGCTATAGTCCATTGTCTCGGAGTGATTTTCATCTTTTTTTCAAATCCTCAAAAATGATGAAAAACGGCATGCTATAGTATGCCGTCCGAGGCCATGGGCTATAGTCCATTGTCTCGGAGTGATTTTCATCTTTTTTTCAAATCCTCAAAAATGATGAAAAATGGCATGCTATAGTATGCCGTCTGAGGCCATGGGCTGAACTTGAACCCACGACCTGTGGTTCTAATAGACAGCAGCTTATTACAGAGGCCACCATGCTCTCTGAGAATCTCCTCAGCTTTCCATCTCTTTCCAGTTCTCTTCTGGATGTTATTCTCCAAAACATGCTGCAAAGTGAAAGTAGCAGGAACTCAGCTGGATTTGAAGTCACAACCTCTGGCTCACATGGACATCATCTTAACAAGGGTGCCACTGAGCTCTCAGTGATTATTAGGTTGTAAGTTGTTCTTCTTGGTGTCACTTTTCAAATGGGGCCTTGGGATCATGTACAGAGCATTTGAATGGTGCTGTGCATCAAAGGTGTCTTTAGTGCTTTTAAGTGTTATCGTGGATGTTAATCAGATAATACAGAGGAGAAACCATGACAGGACACAGACAGCCTCCCCATTGGTGGATGTGATCCTGGCAGCCAGCCCAGGTGTGTTCTGGTCCTGTTGATTGAGCTGAGAAGGACTTATAAACCTTGAAGGTTTATAGGTCCTGCTCAGCTCAATCAACAGGACTTTTTTTCAAATCCTCAAAAATGATGAAAAACGGCATGCTATAGTATGCCGTCCGAGGCCATGGGCTATAGCCCATGGTCTCGGAGTGTTTTTCATCATTTTTGAGGATTTGAAAAAAAGACGAAAATCACTCCGAGACCATGGGCTATAGTCCATTGTCTCGGAGTGATTTTCATCTTTTTTTCAAATCCTCAAAAATGATGAAAAACGGCATGCTATAGTATGCCGTCCGAGGCCATGGGCTATAGCCCATGGTCTCGGAGTGGTTTTAATCATTTTTGAGGATTTGAAAAAAAGACGAAAATCACTCCGAGACCATGGGCTATAGTCCATTGTCTTGGAGTGATTTTCATCTTTTTTTCAAATCCTCAAAAATGATGAAAAACGGCATGCTATAGTATGCCGTCCGAGGCCATGGGCTATAGCCCATGGTCTCGGAGTGTTTTTCATCATTTTTGAGGATTTGAAAAACAGACGAAAATCACTCCGAGACCATGGGCTATAGTCCATTGTCTCGGAGTGATTTTCATCTTTTTTTCAAATCCTCAAAAATGATGAAAAACGGCATGCTATAGTATGCCGTCCGAGGCCATGGGCTATAGCCCATGGTCTCGGAGTGTTTTTCATCATTTTTGAGGATTTGAAAAAAAGTCCTGTTGATTGAGCTGAGCAGGACCTATAAACCTTCAAGGTTTACATGATCCCAAGGCCCCATTTGAAAAGTGACACCAAGAAGAACAACTTACAACCTAATAATCACTGAGAGCTCAGTGGCACCCTTGTTAAGATGATGTCCATGTGAGCCAGAGGTTGTGACTTCAAATCCAGCTGAGTTCCTGCTACTTTCACTTTGCAGCATGTTTTGGAGAATAACATCCAGAAGAGAACTGGAAAGAGATGGAAAGCTGAGGAGATTCTCAGAGAGCATGGTGGCCTCTGTGATAAGCTGCTGTCTATTAGAACCACAGGTCGTGGGTTCAAGTTCAGCCCATGGCCTCAGACGGCATACTATAGCATGCCATTTTTCATCATTTTTGAGGATTTGAAAAAAAGATGAAAATCACTCCGAGACAATGGACTATAGCCCATGGCCTCGGACGGCATACTATAGCATGCCGTTTTTCATCATTTTTGAGGATTTGAAAAAAAGATGAAAATCACTCCGAGACAATGGACTATAGCCCATGGTCTCGGAGTGATTTTCGTCTTTTTTTTTCAAATCCTCAAAAATGAGGAAAAACACTCCGAGACCATGGGCTATAGCCCATGGCCTCGGACGGCATACTATAGCATGCCATTTTTCATCATTTTTGAGGATTTGAAAAAAAGATGAAAATCACTCCGAGACAATGGACTATAGCCCATGGCCTCGGACGGCATACTATAGCATGCCGTTTTTCATCATTTTTGAGGATTTGAAAAAAAGATGAAAATCACTCCGAGACAATGGACTATAGCCCATGGTCTCGGAGTGATTTTCGTCTTTTTTTCAAATCCTCAAAAATGATGAAAAACACTCCGAGACCATGGGCTATAGCCCATGGCCTCGGACGGCATACTATAGCATGCCGTTTTTCATCATTTTTGAGGATTTGAAAAAAAGATGAAAATCACTCCGAGACAATGGACTATAGCCCATGGTCTCGGAGTGATTTTCGTCTTTTTTTCAAATCCTCAAAAATGATGAAAAACACTCCGAGACCATGGGCTATAGCCCATGGCCTCGGACGGCATACTATAGCATGCCGTTTTTCTACATTTTTGAGGATTTGAAAAAAAGATGAAAATCACTCCAAGACAATGGGCTATAGTCCATTGTCTCGGAGTGATTTTCATCTTTTTTTCAAATCCTCAAAAATGATGAAAAACGGCATGCTATAGTATGCCGTCCGAGGCCATGGGCTATAGCCCATGGTCTCGGAGTGTTTTTCATCATTTTTGAGGATTTGAAAAAAAGACGAAAATCACTCCGAGACCATGGGCTATAGTCCATTGTCTCGGAGTGATTTTCATCTTTTTTTCAAATCCTCAAAAATGATGAAAAACGGCATGCTATAGTATGCCGTCCGAGGCCATGGGCTATAGTCCATTGTCTCGGAGTGATTTTCATCTTTTTTTCAAATCCTCAAAAATGATGAAAAATGGCATGCTATAGTATGCCGTCCGAGGCCATGGGCTATAGCCCATGGTCTCGGAGTGTTTTTCCTCATTTTTGAGGATTTGAAAAAAAAAGACGAAAATCACTCCGAGACCATGGGCTATAGTCCATTGTCTCGGAGTGATTTTCATCTTTTTTTCAAATCCTCAAAAATGATGAAAAACGGCATGCTATAGTATGCCGTCCGAGGCCATGGGCTATAGTCCATTGTCTCGGAGTGATTTTCATCTTTTTTTCAAATCCTCAAAAATGATGAAAAATGGCATGCTATAGTATGCCGTCTGAGGCCATGGGCTGAACTTGAACCCACGACCTGTGGTTCTAATAGACAGCAGCTTATCACAGAGGCCACCATGCTCTCTGAGAATCTCCTCAGCTTTCCATCTCTTTCCAGTTCTCTTCTGGATGTTATTCTCCAAAACATGCTGCAAAGTGAAAGTAGCAGGAACTCAGCTGGATTTGAAGTCACAACCTCTGGCTCACATGGACATCATCTTAACAAGGGTGCCACTGAGCTCTCAGTGATTATTAGGTTGTAAGTTGTTCTTCTTGGTGTCACTTTTCAAATGGGGCCTTGGGATCATGTAAACCTTGAAGGTTTATAGGTCCTGCTCAGCTCAATCAACAGGACTTTTTTTCAAATCCTCAAAAATGATGAAAAACGGCATGCTATAGTATGCCGTCCGAGGCCATGGGCTATAGCCCATGGTCTCGGAGTGTTTTTCATCATTTTTGAGGATTTGAAAAAAAGACGAAAATCACTCCGAGACCATGGGCTATAGTCCATTGTCTCGGAGTGATTTTCATCTTTTTTTCAAATCCTCAAAAATGATGAAAAACGGCATGCTATAGTATGCCGTCCGAGGCCATGGGCTATAGCCCATGGTCTCGGAGTGTTTTTCATCATTTTTGAGGATTTGAAAAAAAGGCGAAAATCACTCCGAGACCATGGGCTATAGTCCATTGTCTCGGAGTGATTTTTATCTTTTTTTCAAATCCTCAAAAATGATGAAAAACGGCATGCTATAGTATGCCGTCTGAGGCCATGGGCTGAACTTGAACCCACGACCTGTGGTTCTAATAGACAGCAGCTTATCACAGAGGCCACCATGCTCTCTGAGAATCTCCTCAGCTTTCCATCTCTTTCCAGTTCTCTTCTGGATGTTATTCTCCAAAACATGCTGCAAAGTGAAAGTAGCAGGAACTCAGCTGGATTTGAAGTCACAACCTCTGGCTCACATGGACATCATCTTAACAAGGGTGCCACTGAGCTCTCAGTGATTATTAGGTTGTAAGTTGTTCTTCTTGGTGTCACTTTTCAAATGGGGCCTTGGGATCATGTACAGAGCATTTGAATGGTGCTGTGCATCAAAGGTGTCTTTATTGCTTTTAAGTGTTATCGTGGATGTTAATCAGATAATACAGAGGAGAAACCATGACAGGACACAGACAGCCTCCCCATTGGTGGATGTGATCCTGGCAGCCAGCCCAGGTGTGTTCTGGTCCTGTTGATTGAGCTGAGAAGGACTTATAAACCTTGAAGGTTTATAGGTCCTGCTCAGCTCAATCAACAGGACTTTTTTTTAAATCCTCAAAAATGATGAAAAACGGCATGCTATAGTATGCCGTCCGAGGCCATGGGCTATAGCCCATGGTCTCGGAGTGTTTTTCATCATTTTTGAGGATTTGAAAAAAAGACGAAAATCACTCCGAGACCATGGGCTATAGTTATAGCCCATGGTCTCGGAGTGATTTTCGTCTTTTTTTCAAATCCTCAAAAATTATGAAAAACGGCATGCTATAGTATGCCGTCCGAGGCCATGGGCTATAGCCCATGGTCTCGGAGTGTTTTTCATCATTTTTGAGGATTTGAAAAAAAGACGAAAATCACTCCGAGACCATGGGCTATAGTCCATTGTCTCGGAGTGATTTTCATCTTTTTTTCAAATCCTCAAAAATGTGGAAAAACGGCATGCTATAGTATGCCGTCCGAGGCCATGGGCTATAGCCCATGGTCTCGGAGTGTTTTTCATCATTTTTGAGGATTTGAAAAAAAGACGAAAATCACTCCGAGACCATGGGCTATAGTCCATTGTCTCGGAGTGATTTTCATCTTTTTTTCAAATCCTCAAAAATGATGAAAAACGGCATGCTATAGTATCCCGTCCGAGGCCATGGGCTATAGCCCATGGTCTCGGAGTGTTTTTCATCATTTTTGAGGATTTGAAAAAAAGGCGAAAATCACTCCGAGACCATGGGCTATAGTCCATTGTCTCGGAGTGATTTTCATCTTTTTTTCAAATCCTCAAAAATTATGAAAAACTGCATGCTATAGTATGCCGTCCGAGGCCATGGGCTATAGCCCATGGTCTCGGAGTGTTTTTCATAATTTTTGAGGATTTGAAAAAAAGACGAAAATCACTCCGAGACCATGGGCTATAGTCCATTGTCTCGGAGTGATTTTCATCTTTTTTTCAAATCCTCAAAAATGATGAAAAACGGCATGCTATAGTATGCTGTCCGAGGCCATGGGCTATAGCCCATGGTCTCGGAGTGTTTTTCATCATTTTTGAGGATTTGAAAAAAAGACGAAAATCACTCCGAGACCATGGGCTATAGTCCATTGTCTCGGAGTGATTTTCATCTTTTTTTCAAATCCTCAAAAATGATGAAAAACGGCATGCTATAGTATGCCGTCCGAGGCCATGGGCTATAGCCCATGGTCTCGGAGTGTTTTTCATCATTTTTGAGGATTTGAAAAAAAAAACGAAAATCACTCCGAGACCATGGGCTATAGTCCATTGTCTCGGAGTGATTTTCATCTTTTTCTCAAATCCTCAAAAATGATGAAAAACGGCATGCTATAGTATGCTGTCCGAGGCCATGGGCTATAGCCCATGGTCTCGGAGTGTTTTTCATCATTTTTGAGGATTTGAAAAAAAGACGAAAATCACTCCGAGACCATGGGCTATAGTCCATTGTCTCGGAGTGATTTTCATCTTTTTTTCAAATCCTCAAAAATTATGAAAAACGGCATGCTATAGTATGCCGTCCGAGGCCATGGGCTATAGCCCATGGTCTCGGAGTGTTTTTCATCATTTTTGAGGATTTGAAAAAAAGACGAAAATCACTCCGAGACCATGGGCTATAGTCCATTGTCTCGGAGTGATTTTCATCTTTTTCTCAAATCCTCAAAAATGATGAAAAACGGCATGCTATAGTATGCCGTCCGAGGCCATGGGCTATAGCCCATGGTCTCGGAGTGTTTTTCATCATTTTTGAGGATTTGAAAAAAAGACGAAAATCACTCCGAGACCATGGGCTATAGTCCATTGTCTCGGAGTGATTTTCATCTTTTTTTCAAATCCTCAAAAATGATGAAAAATGGCATGCTATAGTATGCCGTCTGAGGCCATGGGCTGAACTTGAACCCACGACCTGTGGTTCTAATAGACAGCAGCTTATCACAGAGGCCACCATGCTCTCTGAGAATCTCCTCAGCTTTCCATCTCTTTCCAGTTCTCTTCTGGATGTTATTCTCCAAAACATGCTGCAAAGTGAAAGTAGCAGGAACTCAGCTGGATTTGAAGTCACAACCTCTGGCTCACATGGACATCATCTTAACAAGGGTGCCACTGAGCTCTCAGTGATTATTAGGTTGTAAGTTGTTCTTCTTGGTGTCACTTTTCAAATGGGGCCTTGGGATCATGTACAGAGCATTTGAATGGTGCTGTGCATCAAAGGTGTCTTTAGTGCTTTTAAGTGTTATCGTGGATGTTAATCAGATAATACAGAGGAGAAACCATGACAGGACACAGACAGCCTCCCCATTGGTGGATGTGATCCTGGCAGCCAGCCCAGGTGTGTTCTGGTCCTGTTGATTGAGCTGAGAAGGACTTATAAACCTTGAAGGTTTATAGGTCCTGCTCAGCTCAATCAACAGGACTTTTTTTCAAATCCTCAAAAATGATGAAAAACGGCATGCTATAGTATGCCGTCCGAGGCCATGGGCTATAGCCCATGGTCTCGGAGTGTTTTTCATCATTTTTGAGGATTTGAAAAAAAGACGAAAATCACTCCGAGACCATGGGCTATAGTCCATTGTCTTGGAGTGATTTTCATCTTTTTTTCAAATCCTCAAAAATGATGAAAAACGGCATGCTATAGTATGCCGTCCGAGGCCATGGGCTATAGCCCATGGTCTCGGAGTGTTTTTCATCATTTTTGAGGATTTGAAAAAAAGACGAAAATCACTCCGAGACCATGGGCTATAGTCCATTGTCTTGGAGTGATTTTCATCTTTTTTTCAAATCCTCAAAAATGATGAAAAACGGCATGCTATAGTATGCCGTCCGAGGCCATGGGCTATAGCCCATGGTCTCGGAGTGTTTTTCATCATTTTTGAGGATTTGAAAAAAAGACGAAAATCACTCCGAGACCATGGGCTATAGTCCATTGTCTCGGAGTGATTTTCATCTTTTTTTCAAATCCTCAAAAATGATGAAAAACGGCATGCTATAGTATGCCGTCCGAGGCCATGGGCTATAGCCCATGGTCTCGGAGTGTTTTTCATCATTTTTGAGGATTTGAAAAAAAGACGAAAATCACTCCGAGACCATGGGCTATAGTCCATTGTCTCGGAGTGATTTTCATCTTTTTTTCAAATCCTCAAAAATGATGAAAAACGGCATGCTATAGTATGCCGTCCGAGGCCATGGGCTATAGTCCATTGTCTCGGAGTGATTTTCATCTTTTTTTCAAATCCTCAAAAATGATGAAAAATGGCATGCTATAGTATGCCGTCCGAGGCCATGGGCTATAGCCCATGGTCTCGGAGTGTTTTTCCTCATTTTTGAGGATTTGAAAAAAAAAGACGAAAATCACTCCGAGACCATGGGCTATAGTCCATTGTCTCGGAGTGATTTTCATCTTTTTTTCAAATCCTCAAAAATGATGAAAAACGGCATGCTATAGTATGCCGTCCGAGGCCATGGGCTATAGTCCATTGTCTCGGAGTGATTTTCATCTTTTTTTCAAATCCTCAAAAATGATGAAAAATGGCATGCTATAGTATGCCGTCTGAGGCCATGGGCTGAACTTGAACCCACGACCTGTGGTTCTAATAGACAGCAGCTTATCACAGAGGCCACCATGCTCTCTGAGAATCTCCTCAGCTTTCCATCTCTTTCCAGTTCTCTTCTGGATGTTATTCTCCAAAACATGCTGCAAAGTGAAAGTAGCAGGAACTCAGCTGGATTTGAAGTCACAACCTCTGGCTCACATGGACATCATCTTAACAAGGGTGCCACTGAGCTCTCAGTGATTATTAGGTTGTAAGTTGTTCTTCTTGGTGTCACTTTTCAAATGGGGCCTTGGGATCATGTAAACCTTGAAGGTTTATAGGTCCTGCTCAGCTCAATCAACAGGACTTTTTTTCAAATCCTCAAAAATGATGAAAAACGGCATGCTATAGTATGCCGTCCGAGGCCATGGGCTATAGCCCATGGTCTCGGAGTGTTTTTCATCATTTTTGAGGATTTGAAAAAAAGACGAAAATCACTCCGAGACCATGGGCTATAGTCCATTGTCTCGGAGTGATTTTCATCTTTTTCTCAAATCCTCAAAAATGATGAAAAACGGCATGCTATAGTATGCTGTCCGAGGCCATGGGCTATAGCCCATGGTCTCGGAGTGTTTTTCATCATTTTTGAGGATTTGAAAAAAAGACGAAAATCACTCCGAGACCATGGGCTATAGTCCATTGTCTCGGAGTGATTTTCATCTTTTTTTCAAATCCTCAAAAATGATGAAAAACGGCATGCTATAGTATGCCGTCCGAGGCCATGGGCTATAGCCCATGGTCTCGGAGTGTTTTTCATCATTTTTGAGGATTTGAAAAAAAGACGAAAATCACTCCGAGACCATGGGCTATAGTCCATTGTCTCGGAGTGATTTTCATCTTTTTCTCAAATCCTCAAAAATGATGAAAAACGGCATGCTATAGTATGCCGTCCGAGGCCATGGGCTATAGCCCATGGTCTCGGAGTGTTTTTCATCATTTTTGAGGATTTGAAAAAAAGACGAAAATCACTCCGAGACCATGGGCTATAGTCCATTGTCTCGGAGTGATTTTCATCTTTTTTTCAAATCCTCAAAAATGATGAAAAATGGCATGCTATAGTATGCCGTCTGAGGCCATGGGCTGAACTTGAACCCACGACCTGTGGTTCTAATAGACAGCAGCTTATCACAGAGGCCACCATGCTCTCTGAGAATCTCCTCAGCTTTCCATCTCTTTCCAGTTCTCTTCTGGATGTTATTCTCCAAAACATGCTGCAAAGTGAAAGTAGCAGGAACTCAGCTGGATTTGAAGTCACAACCTCTGGCTCACATGGACATCATCTTAACAAGGGTGCCACTGAGCTCTCAGTGATTATTAGGTTGTAAGTTGTTCTTCTTGGTGTCACTTTTCAAATGGGGCCTTGGGATCATGTACAGAGCATTTGAATGGTGCTGTGCATCAAAGGTGTCTTTAGTGCTTTTAAGTGTTATCGTGGATGTTAATCAGATAATACAGAGGAGAAACCATGACAGGACACAGACAGCCTCCCCATTGGTGGATGTGATCCTGGCAGCCAGCCCAGGTGTGTTCTGGTCCTGTTGATTGAGCTGAGAAGGACTTATAAACCTTGAAGGTTTATAGGTCCTGCTCAGCTCAATCAACAGGACTTTTTTTCAAATCCTCAAAAATGATGAAAAACGGCATGCTATAGTATGCCGTCCGAGGCCATGGGCTATAGCCCATGGTCTCGGAGTGTTTTTCATCATTTTTGAGGATTTGAAAAAAAGACGAAAATCACTCCGAGACCATGGGCTATAGTCCATTGTCTTGGAGTGATTTTCATATTTTTTTCAAATCCTCAAAAATGATGAAAAACGGCATGCTATAGTATGCCGTCCGAGGCCATGGGCTATAGCCCATGGTCTCGGAGTGTTTTTCATCATTTTTGAGGATTTGAAAAAAAGACGAAAATCACTCCGAGACCATGGGCTATAGTCCATTGTCTCGGAGTGATTTTCATCTTTTTTTCAAATCCTCAAAAATGATGAAAAACGGCATGCTATAGTATGCCGTCCGAGGCCATGGGCTATAGCCCATGGTCTCGGAGTGTTTTTCATCATTTTTGAGGATTTGAAAAAAAGACGAAAATCACTCCGAGACCATGGGCTATAGTCCATTGTCTCGGAGTGATTTTCATCTTTTTTTCAAATCCTCAAAAATGATGAAAAACGGCATGCTATAGTATGCCGTCCGAGGCCATGGGCTATAGTCCATTGTCTCGGAGTGATTTTCATCTTTTTTTCAAATCCTCAAAAATGATGAAAAATGGCATGCTATAGTATGCCGTCCGAGGCCATGGGCTATAGCCCTTGGTCTCGGAGTGTTTTTCCTCATTTTTGAGGATTTGAAAAAAAAAGACGAAAATCACTCCGAGACCATGGGCTATAGTCCATTGTCTCGGAGTGATTTTCATCTTTTTTTCAAATCCTCAAAAATGATGAAAAACGGCATGCTATAGTATGCCGTCCGAGGCCATGGGCTATAGTCCATTGTCTCGGAGTGATTTTCATCTTTTTTTCAAATCCTCAAAAATGATGAAAAATGGCATGCTATAGTATGCCGTCTGAGGCCATGGGCTGAACTTGAACCCACGACCTGTGTTTCTAATAGACAGCAGCTTATCACAGAGGCCACCATGCTCTCTGAGAATCTCCTCAGCTTTCCATCTCTTTCCAGTTCTCTTCTGGATGTTATTCTCCAAAACATGCTGCAAAGTGAAAGTAGCAGGAACTCAGCTGGATTTGAAGTCACAACCTCTGGCTCACATGGACATCATCTTAACAAGGGTGCCACTGAGCTCTCAGTGATTATTAGGTTGTAAGTTGTTCTTCTTGGTGTCACTTTTCAAATGGGGCCTTGGGATCATGTAAACCTTGAAGGTTTATAGGTCCTGCTCAGCTCAATCAACAGGACTTTTTTTCAAATCCTCAAAAATGATGAAAAACGGCATGCTATAGTATGCCGTCCGAGGCCATGGGCTATAGCCCATGGTCTCGGAGTGTTTTTCATCATTTTTGAGGATTTGAAAAAAAGACGAAAATCACTCCGAGACCATGGGCTATAGTCCATTGTCTCGGAGTGATTTTCATCTTTTTTTCAAATCCTCAAAAATGATGAAAAACGGCATGCTATAGTATGCCGTCCGAGGCCATGGGCTATAGCCCATGGTCTCGGAGTGTTTTTCATCATTTTTGAGGATTTGAAAAAAAGGCGAAAATCACTCCGAGACCATGGGCTATAGTCCATTGTCTCGGAGTGATTTTCATCTTTTTTTCAAATCCTCAAAAATGATGAAAAACGGCATGCTATAGTATGCCGTCTGAGGCCATGGGCTGAACTTGAACCCACGACCTGTGGTTCTAATAGACAGCAGCTTATCACAGAGGCCACCATGCTCTCTGAGAATCTCCTCAGCTTTCCATCTCTTTCCAGTTCTCTTCTGGATGTTATTCTCCAAAACATGCTGCAAAGTGAAAGTAGCAGGAACTCAGCTGGATTTGAAGTCACAACCTCTGGCTCACATGGACATCATCTTAACAAGGGTGCCACTGAGCTCTCAGTGATTATTAGGTTGTAAGTTGTTCTTCTTGGTGTCACTTTTCAAATGGGGCCTTGGGATCATGTACAGAGCATTTGAATGGTGCTGTGCATCAAAGGTGTCTTTATTGCTTTTAAGTGTTATCGTGGATGTTAATCAGATAATACAGAGGAGAAACCATGACAGGACACAGACAGCCTCCCCATTGGTGGATGTGATCCTGGCAGCCAGCCCAGGTGTGTTCTGGTCCTGTTGATTGAGCTGAAAAGGACTTATAAACCTTGAAGGTTTATAGGTCCTGCTCAGCTCAATCAACAGGACTTTTTTTTAAATCCTCAAAAATGATGAAAAACGGCATGCTATAGTATGCCGTCCGAGGCCATGGGCTATAGCCCATGGTCTCGGAGTGTTTTTCATCATTTTTGAGGATTTGAAAAAAAGACGAAAATCACTCCGAGACCATGGGCTATAGTCCATTGTCTCGGAGTGATTTTCATCTTTTTTTCAAATCCTCAAAAATGAACAAAAACGGCATGCTATAGTATGCCGTCCGAGACCATGGGCTATAGCCCATGGTCTCGGAGTGTTTTTCATCATTTTTTAGGATTTGAAAAAAAGACGAAAATCACTCCGAGACCATGGGCTATAGTCCATTGTCTCGGAGTGATTTTCATCTTTTTTTCAAATCCTCAAAAATGATGAAAAACGGCATGCTATAGTATGCCGTCCGAGGCCATGGGCTATAGCCCATGGTCTCGGAGTGTTTTTCATCATTTTTGAGGATTTGAAAAAAAGACGAAAATCACTCCGAGACCATGGGCTATAGTCCATTGTCTCGGAGTGATTTTCATCTTTTTTTCAAATC
Organism: Electrona antarctica; assembly: GCF_951216825.1. Taxonomy (NCBI): domain Eukaryota; kingdom Metazoa; phylum Chordata; class Actinopteri; order Myctophiformes; family Myctophidae; genus Electrona; species Electrona antarctica. The sequence goes on along the minus strand of NC_136793.1, from coordinate 12,076,561 downwards.
CTCAAAAATGATGAAAAACGGCATGCTATAGTATGCCGTCCGAGGCCATGGGCTATAGCCCATGGTCTCGGAGTGTTTTTCATCATTTTTGAGGATTTGAAAAAAAGACGAAAATCACTCCGAGACCATGGGCTATAGTCCATTGTCTCGGAGTGATTTTCATATTTTTTTCAAATCCTCAAAAATGATGAAAAATGGCATGCTATAGTATGCCGTCTGAGGCCATGGGCTGAACTTGAACCCACGACCTGTGGTTCTAATAGACAGCAGCTTATCACAGAGGCCACCATGCTCTCTGAGAATCTCCTCAGCTTTCCATCTCTTTCCAGTTCTCTTCTGGATGTTATTCTCCAAAACATGCTGCAAAGTGAAAGTAGCAGGAACTCAGCTGGATTTGAAGTCACAACCTCTGGCTCACATGGACATCATCTTAACAAGGGTGCCACTGAGCTCTCAGTGATTATTAGGTTGTAAGTTGTTCTTCTTGGTGTCACTTTTCAAATGGGGCCTTGGGATCATGTACAGAGCATTTGAATGGTGCTGTGCATCAAAGGTGTCTTTAGTGCTTTTAAGTGTTATCGTGGATGTTAATCAGATAATACAGAGGAGAAACCATGACAGGACACAGACAGCCTCCCCATTGGTGGATGTGATCCTGGCAGCCAGCCCAGGTGTGTTCTGGTCCTGTTGATTGAGCTGAGAAGGACTTATAAACCTTGAAGGTTTATAGGTCCTGCTCAGCTCAATCAACAGGACTTTTTTTCAAATCCTCAAAAATGATGAAAAACGGCATGCTATAGTATGCCGTCCGAGGCCATGGGCTATAGCCCATGGTCTCGGAGTGTTTTTCATCATTTTTGAGGATTTGAAAAAAAGACGAAAATCACTCCGAGACCATGGGCTATAGTCCATTGTCTTGGAGTGATTTTCATATTTTTTTCAAATCCTCAAAAATGATGAAAAACGGCATGCTATAGTATGCCGTCCGAGGCCATGGGCTATAGCCCATGGTCTCGGAGTGTTTTTCATCATTTTTGAGGATTTGAAAAAAAGACGAAAATCACTCCGAGACCATGGGCTATAGTCCATTGTCTCGGAGTGATTTTCATCTTTTTTTCAAATCCTCAAAAATGATGAAAAACGGCATGCTATAGTATGCCGTCCGAGGCCATGGGCTATAGCCCATGGTCTCGGAGTGTTTTTCATCATTTTTGAGGATTTGAAAAAAAGACGAAAATCACTCCGAGACCATGGGCTATAGTCCATTGTCTCGGAGTGATTTTCATCTTTTTTTCAAATCCTCAAAAATGATGAAAAACGGCATGCTATAGTATGCCGTCCGAGGCCATGGGCTATAGTCCATTGTCTCGGAGTGATTTTCATCTTTTTTTCAAATCCTCAAAAATGATGAAAAATGGCATGCTATAGTATGCCGTCCGAGGCCATGGGCTATAGCCCATGGTCTCGGAGTGTTTTTCCTCATTTTTGAGGATTTGAAAAAAAAAGACGAAAATCACTCCGAGACCATGGGCTATAGTCCATTGTCTCGGAGTGATTTTCATCTTTTTTTCAAATCCTCAAAAATGATGAAAAACGGCATGCTATAGTATGCCGTCCGAGGCCATGGGCTATAGTCCATTGTCTCGGAGTGATTTTCATCTTTTTTTCAAATCCTCAAAAATGATGAAAAATGGCATGCTATAGTATGCCGTCTGAGGCCATGGGCTGAACTTGAACCCACGACCTGTGTTTCTAATAGACAGCAGCTTATCACAGAGGCCACCATGCTCTCTGAGAATCTCCTCAGCTTTCCATCTCTTTCCAGTTCTCTTCTGGATGTTATTCTCCAAAACATGCTGCAAAGTGAAAGTAGCAGGAACTCAGCTGGATTTGAAGTCACAACCTCTGGCTCACATGGACATCATCTTAACAAGGGTGCCACTGAGCTCTCAGTGATTATTAGGTTGTAAGTTGTTCTTCTTGGTGTCACTTTTCAAATGGGGCCTTGGGATCATGTAAACCTTGAAGGTTTATAGGTCCTGCTCAGCTCAATCAACAGGACTTTTTTTCAAATCCTCAAAAATGATGAAAAACGGCATGCTATAGTATGCCGTCCGAGGCCATGGGCTATAGCCCATGGTCTCGGAGTGTTTTTCATCATTTTTGAGGATTTGAAAAAAAGACGAAAATCACTCCGAGACCATGGGCTATAGTCCATTGTCTCGGAGTGATTTTCATCTTTTTTTCAAATCCTCAAAAATGATGAAAAACGGCATGCTATAGTATGCCGTCCGAGGCCATGGGCTATAGCCCATGGTCTCGGAGTGTTTTTCATCATTTTTGAGGATTTGAAAAAAAGGCGAAAATCACTCCGAGACCATGGGCTATAGTCCATTGTCTCGGAGTGATTTTCATCTTTTTTTCAAATCCTCAAAAATGATGAAAAACGGCATGCTATAGTATGCCGTCTGAGGCCATGGGCTGAACTTGAACCCACGACCTGTGGTTCTAATAGACAGCAGCTTATCACAGAGGCCACCATGCTCTCTGAGAATCTCCTCAGCTTTCCATCTCTTTCCAGTTCTCTTCTGGATGTTATTCTCCAAAACATGCTGCAAAGTGAAAGTAGCAGGAACTCAGCTGGATTTGAAGTCACAACCTCTGGCTCACATGGACATCATCTTAACAAGGGTGCCACTGAGCTCTCAGTGATTATTAGGTTGTAAGTTGTTCTTCTTGGTGTCACTTTTCAAATGGGGCCTTGGGATCATGTACAGAGCATTTGAATGGTGCTGTGCATCAAAGGTGTCTTTATTGCTTTTAAGTGTTATCGTGGATGTTAATCAGATAATACAGAGGAGAAACCATGACAGGACACAGACAGCCTCCCCATTGGTGGATGTGATCCTGGCAGCCAGCCCAGGTGTGTTCTGGTCCTGTTGATTGAGCTGAAAAGGACTTATAAACCTTGAAGGTTTATAGGTCCTGCTCAGCTCAATCAACAGGACTTTTTTTTAAATCCTCAAAAATGATGAAAAACGGCATGCTATAGTATGCCGTCCGAGGCCATGGGCTATAGCCCATGGTCTCGGAGTGTTTTTCATCATTTTTGAGGATTTGAAAAAAAGACGAAAATCACTCCGAGACCATGGGCTATAGTCCATTGTCTCGGAGTGATTTTCATCTTTTTTTCAAATCCTCAAAAATGAACAAAAACGGCATGCTATAGTATGCCGTCCGAGACCATGGGCTATAGCCCATGGTCTCGGAGTGTTTTTCATCATTTTTTAGGATTTGAAAAAAAGACGAAAATCACTCCGAGACCATGGGCTATAGTCCATTGTCTCGGAGTGATTTTCATCTTTTTTTCAAATCCTCAAAAATGATGAAAAACGGCATGCTATAGTATGCCGTCCGAGGCCATGGGCTATAGCCCATGGTCTCGGAGTGTTTTTCATCATTTTTGAGGATTTGAAAAAAAGACGAAAATCACTCCGAGACCATGGGCTATAGTCCATTGTCTCGGAGTGATTTTCATCTTTTTTTCAAATCCTCAAAAATGATGAAAAACGGCATGCTATAGTATGCCGTCCGAGGCCATGGGCTATAGCCCATGGTCTCGGAGTGTTTTTCATCATTTTTGAGGATTTGAAAAAAAGACGAAAATCACTCCGAGACCATGGGCTATAGTCCATTGTCTCGGAGTGATTTTCATATTTTTTTCAAATCCTCAAAAATGATGAAAAATGGCATGCTATAGTATGCCGTCTGAGGCCATGGGCTGAACTTGAACCCACGACCTGTGGTTCTAATAGACAGCAGCTTATCACAGAGGCCACCATGCTGTCTGAGAATCTCCTCAGCTTTCCATCTCTTTCCAGTTCTCTTCTGGATGTTATTCTCCAAAACATGCTGCAAAGTGAAAGTAGCAGGAACTCAGCTGGATTTGAAGTCACAACCTCTGGCTCACATGGACATCATCTTAACAAGGGTGCCACTGAGCTCTCAGTGATTATTAGGTTGTAAGTTGTTCTTCTTGGTGTCACTTTTCAAATGGGGCCTTGGGATCATGTACAGAGCATTTGAATGGTGCTGTGCATCAAAGGTGTCTTTATTGCTTTTAAGTGTTATCGTGGATGTTAATCAGATAATACAGAGGAGAAACCATGACAGGACACAGACAGCCTCCCCATTGGTGGATGTGATCCTGGCAGCCAGCCCAGGTGTGTTCTGGTCCTGTTGATTGAGCTGAAAAGGACTTATAAACCTTGAAGGTTTATAGGTCCTGCTCAGCTCAATCAACAGGACTTTTTTTTAAATCCTCAAAAATGATGAAAAACGGCATGCTATAGTATGCCGTCCGAGGCCATGGGCTATAGCCCATGGTCTCTGAGTGTTTTTCATCATTTTTGAGGATTTGAAAAAAAGACGAAAATCACTCCGAGACCATGGGCTATAGTCCATTGTCTCGGAGTGATTTTCATCTTTTTTTCAAATCCTCAAAAATGATGAAAAATGGCATGCTATAGTATGCCGTCTGAGGCCATGGGCTGAACTTGAACCCACGACCTGTGGTTCTAATAGACAGCAGCTTATCACAGAGGCCACCATGCTCTCTGAGAATCTCCTCAGCTTTCCATCTCTTTCCAGTTCTCTTCTGGATGTTATTCTCCAAAACATGCTGCAAAGTGAAAGTAGCAGGAACTCAGCTGGATTTGAAGTCACAACCTCTGGCTCACATGGACATCATCTTAACAAGGGTGCCACTGAGCTCTCAGTGATTATTAGGTTGTAAGTTGTTCTTCTTGGTGTCACTTTTCAAATGGGGCCTTGGGATCATGTACAGAGCATTTGAATGGTGCTGTGCATCAGAGGTGTCTTTAGTGCTTTTAAGTGTTATCGTGGATGTTAATCAGATAATACAGAGGCGAAACCATGACAGGACACAGACAGCCTCCCCATTGGTGGATGTGATCCTGGCAGCCAGCCCAGGTGTGTTCTGGTCCTGTTGATTGAGCTGAGAAGGACTTATAAACCTTGAAGGTTTATAGGTCCTGCTCAGCTCAATCAACAGGACCAGAACACACACTTGTTACTTTTCTTCCAGTTTATTATACTCGTCGTTTTATAGCCCATGGTGTCGGAGAGATTTTCGTCTTTTTTTCAAATCCTCAAAAATGATGAAAAACGGCATGCTATAGTATGCCGTCCGAGGCCATGGGCTATAGCCCATGGTCTCGGAGGGTTTTTCATAATTTTTGAGGATTTGAAAAAAAGACGAAAATCACTCCGAGACCATGGGCTATAGTCCATTGTCTCTGAGTTATTTTCATCTTTTTTTCAAATCCTCAAAAATGATGAAAAACGGCATGCTATAGTATGCCGTCCGAGGCCATGGGCTATAGCCCATGGTCTCGGAGTGTTTTTCATCATTTTTGAGGATTTGAAAAAAAGACGAAAATCACTCCGAGACCATTTGCTATAGTCCATTGTCTCGGAGTGATTTTCATCTTTTTTACAAATCCTCAAAAATGATGAAAAATGGCATGCTATAGTATGCCATCTGAGGCCATGGGCTGAACTTGAACCCACGACCTGTGGTTCTCATAGACAGCAGCTTATCACAGAGGCCACCATGCTCTCTGAGAATCTCCTCAGCTTTCCATCTCTTTCCAGTTCTCTTCTGGATGTTATTCTCCAAAACATGCTTCAAAGTGAAAGTAGCAGGAACTCAGCTGGATTTGAACTGACAACCTCTGGCTCACATAGACATCATCTTAACAAGGGTGCCACTGAGCTCTCAGTGATTTTTAGGTTGTAAGTTGTTCTTCTTGGTGTCACTTTTCAAATGGGGCCTTGGGATCATGTACAGAGCATTTGAATGGTGCTGTGCATCAAAGGTGTCTTTAGTGCTTTTAAGTGTTATCGTGGATGTTAATCAGATAATACAGAGGAGAAACCATGACAGGACACAGACAGCCTCCCCATTGGTGGATGTGATCCTGGCAGCCAGCCCAGGTGTGTTCTGGTCCTGTTGATTGAGCTGAGAAAAACTATAAACCTTCAAGGTTTATAGGTCCTGCTCTGCTCAATCAACAGGACCAGAAAACACACTTGTTACTTCTCTTCCAGTTTATTATACTCGTCGTCACGCTACTAGTCCTACATACTTACACCTAGAAACCCCATTCAAACCTACTTAGGTTCATCTTACGGTGGACATGTTTGCCTGAAAAGGAATCTTTGAAATGTTTCATAGTTTTAGAAATATAGTGCTTTCAAATTTGAGAAAGTTATAATGGGGCTCAATGGCAGATAGTGGCACGTCAAAAAAATCACTTTCACCTAGAAACTCCATTCACACGGTTTGAAGCCACAATCTCCAGATCATGCAGCCAGTGTGCTAAGTCACTGATCTACTTGCAACCTGCCACAATGCAGTCTGCTGTTCCCTTTGAGTACAACATTGATACAAAAATAAAATACAAAAAATAAAATAACAGGAGATTTGTCTATACTTACACCTAGAATCCCCATATAAACCTATTTAGGTTCATCTTGCGGTGGACATGTTTGCCTGAAAAGGAATCTTTGAAATGTTTCATAGTTTTAGAAATATAGTGCTTTCAAATTTGAGAAAGTTATAAATGGGTTCAATGGCAGATAGTGGCACGTCAAAAAATCACTTTCACGTAGAAACTCCATTCACACGTTGTATAATTCAGCTTACTGTGGAGACACATGCTGGAAATTTTTACTTTGAAATGTTTTGTAGTTTCTGAGTTATTTAACTTAAACGCCCAATGCATTCTCAATGGCAATAGCACAAACTTTGGCATGCTACTAGTCCTACATACTTACACCTAGAAACCCCATTCAAACCTACTTAGGTTCATCTTACGGTGGACATGTTTGCCTGAAAAGGAATCTTTGAAATGTTTCATAGTTTTAGAAATATACTGCTTTTAAATTTGAGAAATTCAGAATGGGGGTCAATGGCAGATTTTGGCAAGTAAAGATTTGAGTGGGGTTTGAACCCACAATCTCCAGATCATGCAGCCAGTGTGCTAAGTCACTGATCTACTTGCAACCTGCCACAATGCAGTCTGCTGTTCCCTTTGAGTACAACATTGATACTAAAATAAAATACAAAAAATAAAATAACAGGAGATTTGTCTATTGTTTCTTTTGCTGTTGTTTATCTCTAGACGTTCGAATGTTTATGAACCACAATGGAAACAAGTCTCTGGCTCTTCTGTCATTATCTATTCGGCCTTTTTAGAAGAGCATGCACAGTGGCTCACTGGGTACAGAGCCTGCCTGGGAATCAGGAGGCTGCAGGTTCAAGTCCTGGCTCTGACATCGTGTTCCAAAATCATGAAAATATGACATAATAATATGCCGTCCCAAACCATGGACTATAGTATGTCGTATTTTCATGATTTTCATCTTTTTTCAAATCCTCCAAAATCACGAAAAACGACATGCTATAGTATGCCGTCCGAAACCATGAACTATAGTATGTCGTTTTTTCATGATTTTCATCTTTTTTTCAAATAGTCCAAAATCACGAAAAACGACATGCTATAGTATTCCATCCGAAAATAATTATAACTTTGGCATGCTACTAGTCCTACATACTTACACCTAGAAACCCCATTTAAACGTATTTAGGTTCATCTTACGGTGGACATGTTTGCCTGAAAAGGAATCTTTGAAATGTTTCATAGTTTTAGAAATATAGTGCTTTCAAATTTGAGAAATGTATAATGGGGCTCAATGGCAGACCGTGGCACGTCATAAAATCACACTACTAATGCTCATACATCGATGGTTTATTTACAAACCCATGTAACATGAACACATTGTTTGAACTGTCAAGGGATCCTGTGGTGTCCCGTTTGACTAGCGTCACTGCACCATTGGTATACCAGTCAATTCATGCTGCTTTTTTGTTGTTGTTCTTCTAGAAATCAGTCTTGAAAGTAGAGACTTGAGTGGGGTTTGAACCCACAACCTCCAGATCATGTAGCCAATGACCTAACTCACTGAGCTATGAGATACCTGCAACAGCACAGTCTTCATTTGCCTTTGAGTAACAACATTGGTACAAACATTTAAACATAAAATAACAGGGAGGACACGGCCCTCCCCGCGCATCGATGGGTTATTTGTCAGTACCCGACACCGGATGAACCAAGCGGCTGTGGCCTGTTGCAATGACCGTCAAGGTATCTTGCGTCAGTGGTCCCCTATGACTAGCCTGCTGCGCCACTGGTACTGGCCAATTCACACTGCTTTTCTTTTTAGTTTTGTTCTTCTGGAAATCAGTCTTGAAAGTAAAGAGTTGAGGTTTGAACCCACAATTTCCCAATCATGTAGGCAGCGTCTGTCATTTGTCGTGCTGTTGTTTATCTAGATGTTTGAATGTTTATGAACCACAATGGAAACAAGCCTCTGGCTTTTCTGTCATTATCTATGACATATTCCTCAGCCTGACAATAATTGTATAATGTTGCCAACATCTTGACACATTTGGGTTATACGTCTTAATTTCTTAAAATACAAACCTTTCATCGGGGCCCAAATTCGTCTCAACAGGGCAACCACAGCTCAATGGGTAGCAGCTCAATGAGTAGAGTGACTGCCTCGTAAGCACAATGTCAGAGTTTCAAGATCCGGCCTGGCTCTGACAGTCCCTTATGATTTTGACAAGTAAAATGGCTTCAACAGAGAATTGAGGAGAAAATAAATCATAGTACAATCAAACAAATTTGATCTACAAGATAATCATTTGTAGTAGAAATGCCTCCCAGACTCAATGGTCATTTCTCATCCAATTAAATATATTTATAGAGAACATTTACCACAACAGTGTTGAACCAAAGTTGTGTTTGCTTTAAAACATTAATATATTCAAGACTTGCACACATTTTCACAATTATCAAAAGTATAGATCTACATGCTCATAGCGAAGCACACTATGAGCTAAAAGTGTATGGCCTTTTGAAATGAGCGGATAGAAGTATTTGTGTTTTATGAAATAAAAGTATCAACTAGTATAAGATCTAGTATGTTGTCGAAATCAATGAAAAACATAATTTTCATAATTGTCTCTTTTTTTTAATCGTACAGTCGAAAAGCATGATTTTCATCATTTTTATTTATTTATTTTATCCTTCACCCCCCACTATTCGGAGCACGCCAAATCAAATGGTGTCGGGCACCTAGTCTCGTATGTTATGATTTAAAGGTATATTCAGTGATTTGACTTAATTCAAATATCACTTATTTTTTCTTTTTTTCTGGATAATCCTCCCTACTATAGAGTGTGCTGACCATATAAGGAGTTCCTCCCTGTCCCCAGTGAGCCCCTGGGGTCAAAAAACCCTAGTTTCAGTTTTGGTGGCGGGTGGCAAAGCCTTCATCCAATCAGGATGAGAGGGGCCTTCCTCCAATCATGATCGAGTGCCTTGGTGCACATTATGTTGGCCTGTTGCACTTCCCCCCACTGTAGAGCGTGCATGTGCACATTTTGTTACCGTGGCGGACTGGGTGGTTTTCCAAATCAACCAAATCACTGAATGCTCCTTTAAGAAACAAACCACAAACCATTTTCAAATGTAATTCCCTTTTACTTTATTGGAAAAGAATTACAGACAGTATGCTGCAGCATAAATCTGTGTCGCGTTTGCCATGCTTTCCTCATAAAAAAGTCACCTGGATGGAACATTTAGCATTGTACTCTGTCACGAGTGCCATCTCCATTAAACTTAAAACCCTATGTACATTGTTGACCGGAGTCCCTCAGAGGTCTGTAGTTGGCCTCTTGAGTGGTGCTAACCGCTCCAACATTGTGTGTGTCTGGGTGTCAATATAATTATTATGAGTTCCACCCCCTATGATGTCATGTGAGATCATGTGGATCTATACATCATCATCATACATCATTGAGCCCCTCCGAGGTAACGTCTGGCTTTCAGACATGATATCATGTGGCAGCAAAGTCTATGGACTTTTTATGTTTGCTTTAAGCAAACACCATCATCAAATACTTAATAGTGGGTGCAGCAGCACTGAAGTCCCAGTTACCTCAAAGGCACTGCTCACGTCACACTGGGGTGTGCTATTTTTGAGGGGTGCTAGCCCCTCCAATGCATGGCGTTTGAAGATTACGTCACATGGCAGCCAAGTCTATGGAATGTTTCATGTTTGTTTAGAGCACTTGTGATGTAAATCGTTTGCCAGACAAGTCTATGGACTCTATGGACTATGAGGATATTACAATGTTTGTTTAGAGCACTTATGATGTAAAACCGTTTTCCAGCCAAGTCTATATGGACGTTTGTTTAGGGCACTAAATAACGACGTAAGGCGTCATGTGGCCGATATATATATACAGTGGGCGCCCCTCATTTCACACAAGTGTGATTTCTTTCCCTCTCCACCCTGGTACAATACCTTTTCAGATGGGAAGCCATCTACGTGTAACCTGACTCCGCCAGATGGGGCAGTAGAGAGTACACATGTTCCCCCCTGGGAACCTGTGTACTCTCTGCTGCCCCATCTGGCGGAGTCAGGTTAATCTACTGTACGTGGCAAAATACATATACTTTTGGAGGGTCTTTGGCACGAAAATGTTTGAGAACCACAGATTTAGGTCTCAGGTCTGGGAAGGATAATAACAAATCACACTTGTGTGAAGTGAGCGGGAGGGGTAGACATGCACACAAAGCCACACATTGGAGAGGTTAGCAGTTAGCACTGCTCAAAAACAAGGGTCCCTGTGATGACTACGGACTTTGTGGACACCCTGCACATGGCATCACTCTGACACGACGATATAAAGCTGGACCGAAATCCGTTGTCAAAGTTAAAAATCTGTTTTACTGAATTGTGAAACAAACCGACACCCAACCTCGCAAACTTGGGTCAGTAGCTTCACAAGTTTCGCTAAACTCTTCTGCGTTGAACCTCCCTGCTTGTCACAGTTTGTGACTTGGACTGTGCCAAAAGAGATCTTTAACTCTAGAACCAAACACTGCAGAGTAGATCAGCTATTTTTGGTGCGCGTCACTGCGCGCAACAAAGTGTATCAAAAGCCCTTAATATCTTCAAAGGGAAGTGAATTGCTTTGAAAACAGGCGGCGAGAAACATTAATCCTTGATGTGCACCGTCATCCAATGCAATTGCATTAACCTCGTAATGTAATCGGAAAAGCTGCACGTATAAAAACAGAACATATTGCATTCTTGGCATGTTTCTTATAAGCTCTGACACAACAGAAAGGCAAAATAAGAATGGCGGCATGTTGTGAAAAGTCCTGGTCGAAACAGAAGCATCGCTCAGTCGCTGAGTAAGTTGTCGCAGTAGGCTTCAAACACACATACTGTACTTGGTTTACGTTGTACCCACACAGCAACTCACCTCACTGCACTCACACTCACACACACAAATAAAACAACTACATTCTGCACGGCCTCAGTATTCAATCTCGTTGAAGTTTTCTGAGAAGCCAGAGTATGGAATAACATCACCAGGGTCTGAGGAGAGAGAGAGAGATATACAATTATTTTCTTTCTTTCTTTCTTTCTTTCTTTTCTGCAAAGTACTGCATCGGGGCTACAAGCATCTGTAAACAAGATCAAAGTGTTGTACAGATGTAAAGTATTCACCTTTACAGGGCCCTCTTTTCAGCGAAATATCGTCGATAGCGATATCACTTCTTAACGTTGGGCCTCGAATCGCTTCAATTATAATCTGAAAAACACAAAATGTCCATATGAAACTGAGTACATTTGATATCTATCAATATCATTTCAGATATATAAGTAAGCATAAACAAGCATTTTCTTCTTCCATAATGGTATGTTTTGTTTGAATTATCTTAATCTGAAAAGTGACTAGTAACTCTAACTATGAGAGTGTAGAATTGGAACCAAATTGACTCATACGGGTCTATTTGGTTGCATTTGTACACTCTCAGAGTTAAACACTTGTAAATCGGGTCCCAGAGATAAACAATATAATCAAATGATAAATCAAATGGGTGTTTGTTGTCTGATGCATTGGATCTCAAAGTGGGGTCCGGAGACCCCCATGGGGTCCCCAGCTAAAGTAGTAGTCACAATCATTTTAACCACTTTATCCATTTATATGTTGGCAAAAACAGCAGATCTGCTATTTTCAATCATTTTCCTCCACCACGGACATTCCAAAACGGATCTGTGTGATCCGGTTTCGAAAAAACAAAAAAAACAATCATATTCCTGTGGTGTGTTCCAGTTGGCGTACGCCATTTTGGAAAGAATACCCTTCCCTAGAGTCTGTTTGGGGCTTTCCTTGACATGCAAACGGTTGAGAAGCACTGCAGCGGACGGGGCGGTACCTGATGCCTGGCGGTACACGTGTAGTCCGCGGTGGCGCGCAGCCAGCCCACGCCCTGCTCCCCCCGACGCCTCCACAGCAACGTGTCCTTCTCCTGGTGGGGCTGGCGCAGGAGCACGCTCAGGATGCCGGAGCCGGAGCCGTACATCTGGTAGTGGAAGGCCAGACACTGGGGGTCCCGGGACCCCCGCAGGTCCGACGACAGGAGCCGCGCCTTCTGACCCGGACGCATCAAAGACGCTTCGATGTACAGGAAGTGACCTGCAGCAGGGAGGGAGCACGAGTACACGTGTGAGACACGGACTCTGATAATGGGGCCATTCTGGTTCAAGGGTCTAACTCCACTTTCACTAGTAAGAGACCACACCTTCGCTCAAGTTTAGCAGTTTATTGAAACAGAATGAGGAATGGGGTGAGGAACCCAAGGTAGGGCGAGACTCAGGGTGGGGGCGTAGTCTCTGGAGCTGACAGCCATCTTTGCTCTACTCGGAATGAGCGGTTGGTCGTCTCTGCTCCGTCACTGCCCCCCCCCTGGATTCCTAGAGAATCGAGGCGGAAGGAGGAGGTTGGGGTGGAGGAGGTTGGCAAATTTGAAGAATGGCAAAAATAGCCGATCTACAAGTGCAGTACTTACTCACAACCCATGTTTGGTCTGTCGTGGAGCAGAACAAACAACTTGGTTGAGAGATCGCAGGTGTATTTATACTGTGGTGATTGCACCGGGGATTGGCCGGGTGATAATGAAGGGCAGGTGAGTTTGATAAGGAGGGAGGAGTGGTTGTTAAGGAGGGAGGAGTGGTTAAGGTCAAGCGGAAGGAGGTCTCTTCTCCCGAAACTGCGTTGTATAAATACAACTTCCCAAGGGAGGGAACGGCTTGTAATTTTGCACAAATGCTCACTTTAGGATATTAAACTGTTGACTATAGAGAGTATGTAGACTATGCGCTACATCACTTTTCCACTGAGACAGTCATCTAGACTGAGTGGCAAAACATTGAGCAGCATGGAGCATCGTTTGGAAGCTGCTTGCACATAATGAAAACGAGCGCTTAATTCCAAACCCTGACACTTGGAAAAATTATCACCAGCACGGAATGTCTTGACAGAAAGTAGCTCATAAGATGTCTGTGGTGGATTTTTATGAAACAACCATTTTTCAGATAGAAAGTGGATAATTAAAGTTTCCGTACAGCTGCAATGTTGGTGAGTTTAATGTTGTTAAATACAATCAGTTAGCACTTTTCTGTTTGGATGTATGGGCTGTCAAGGCCAGAAAGTAGTTTTTTGACACTCAGTATCCCACATAACTTCTGGGTACGATGATGTCATGCGCATATCCTCTAGTATATAATGTCTCACACAACTCTCACACATTTAAACAAAAATACACTTTCACTACAGAGAGACTTTCACTACAGTATCAAATGTCAAACATTGTTAGCCTACTTTTTCGGCAAATAGAAAAAATGTGTTCCAATGAATCCAAGCTCTTGTTAATACTAATTAATTAACTTTTAATTTATAAAATCCACAGACAACCACAACCTGGCGTCCCTATTTTGGATGTCATTATAGGTGAGGTGAAATTCTTTGAAAATAGCAAATCTACAAGCTCACAATTGCTCGTTGCTCGTTGTGAGCTTGTATCTCTCATTTATGAAAAACTAAACATTGAATTATTAACTTGAGCGTTCAAGTTACTAACTTGAACATGTAATTATAATTTTTTCTCTCTCAATGGCCACTTTGGCACACAGGTTTCTGCCGGACAACAGTGACGATATACGTCGATCCAAGGGAAGCAATGAATGTTTGACTCACCCACCCCAGTGGTGTGGTCCCCTCTAGGGCCAGTGTAGGAGGTGAATGTTTGACTCACCCACCCCAGTGGTGTGGTCCCCTCTAGGGCCAGTGTAGGAGGTGAATGTTTGACTCACCCACCCCAGTGGTGTGGTCCCCTCTAGGGCCAGTGTAGGAGGTGAATGTTTGACTCACCCACCCCAGTGGTGTGGTCCCCTCTAGGGCCAGTGTAGGAGGTGAATGTTTGACTCACCCACCCCAGTGGTGTGGTCCCCTCTAGGGCCAGTGTAGGAGGTGAATGTTTGACTCACCCACCCCAGTGGTGTGGTCCCCTCTAGGGCCAGTGTAGGAGGTGAATGTTTGACTCACCCACCCCAGTGGTGTGGTCCCCTCTAGGGCCAGTGTAGGAGGTGAATGTTTGACTCACCCACCCCAGTGGTGTGGTCCCCTCTAGGGCCAGTGTAGGAGGTGAATGTTTGACTCACCCACCCCAGTGGTGTGGTCCCCTCTAGGGCCAGTGTAGGAGGTGAATGTTTGACTCACCCACCCCAGTGGTGTGGTCCCCTCTAGGGCCAGTGTAGGAGGTGAATGTTTGACTCACCCACCCCAGTGGTGTGGTCCCCTCTAGGGCCAGTGTAGGAGGTGAATGTTTGACTCACCCACCCCAGTGGTGTGGTCCCCTCTAGGGCCAGTGTAGGAGGTGAATGTTTGACTCACCCACCCCAGTGGTGTGGTCCCCTCTAGGGCCAGTGTAGGAGGTGGGCGTCTGTCCTCGAACCCGCAGCCAGTCTGCGTCGTCCCGCTCCTTCTCCTGAACGAAGCCACACATGCCTTGCTCAAAGGTGCACTGGCCTTGCAGGGAGGCTCGAGATGCTGCAATCAAACACGCAACCATATCAACCCTGTATACACATGTCCCCGTCGTGGGTGCACTGCAAATAGACAAACAGCTGGTGAAACATTTGGGCACAAATAGGCGAGCATTCAACAACGTCTTACCCGCAGTAAGCTGGCAGTCTCCCAAGGTGACGGTGATGTCATCGATGGCTACGAGGCCACAGTCCCAGAAGTTCTTGCATATACTGACAAACACCACCTGCAAGTCAAGACACGTGTGCATGTGTGCACGCACGCGCACGCACGCACGCATGCACACACGCACACACGCACACACACACATGCACCAACCACTTATGTTTAATTTAATTTTAATGTTTGCACCTTTTGCTACAACTCCTACCGATTTTGTCCAACATTGACACAATTGACACGCTAGGCATTTAACAGACACTCTTAATCCAGAGTGATTTACAGTAAGCAAAGTACAGTAAACACGTGCAATCGTGCATCAAATACAGAGAGACAGTGTAGCGCCTAATCTAGGATCATAGGTAAACCAAAAAACCTAGCATCAGTCTAACATTATAATAACTAATCCATACCCATTCAGGATATGACCCGTTCCACTTAACGTTATGTGATGCTCAGCCAATCACAGTGCAGAATGGCACACCTTACCAGCCAATCACAGTGGCCAAGCACCATACATGGGCATCTTTCGGCCCCCCAAAATGCGCCAATTTCCAAAATTTGAGGACATTACGAAAATAAATGATATGTACATTGAAACTATAAAAACTGTAGGATGCCACCTGGCATCTGTCTAAATTACATTTTAACCATTGCATAAGGTTATCAAGCCTATCGGCAAGTGCTAATGTCAGTAGCTTACACATCATTGTCTCTGTTGTCATGTGATCAACATGTCAAATCATGTCGATATCATTCAATTGTTTTGGGTCATATTCCATTCCAATTGAAATAGGCCTTTTCTGTGTGGAGTTTGCATGTTCTCTGTGTCCCACAAAAAACATGCATTAATCCTGCAGGTCTCTATACTGCCTCCCCTTGGTCAGCCGGGCTGCCTGATTGAGGGGAAAGGAACTGGTTGGAATAACGTGTTCCTTCCATGCGCTACGTCCAACTGGGGAAACTGGCTCTCCCCAGGTTGGCAGGGGGAGTGTAGTGCCCAGGATTACATTAGATAATAGAAACTGGGTGAAAAAAAAGGGTTGCAAAAATCGTGGGATAAAAAATTAAAAAAAATTAAAAAAATGAAAGGAATCGCCCCACCCCCCACAGTACCTTGGTGGGCATGGGCTTGGTGTAGGTGATGTCCACCTCGGTCCACACGTCTCTGGTGCTGTCGGCCAGGCTCCACACCTTCTCCTGGGCCACGTTGTTCTCGTCGTAGATGTACAGGACCAGGGCGTTGTCCACCTTCCTGAAGCCGTGCAGCAGGTAGTAGAACCTCAGGCAGTACCGGTGGTTCCCCGGCAGGAAGGGTCCGTGGAGCCGGCCCACGTAGCCCGGTCTGGACGCGAAGCGGGTGTTCGCCAGCAGGAAAGAGCCTGGGGTCAGAGGGAGGAGGAGAGAACCAGTAAAGAGCCTGCATGGGGTCAGGGGGAGGAGGAGATAACCAGTAAAGAGCCTGGGGTCAGAGGGAGGAGGAGAGAACCAGTAAAGAGCCTGCATGGGGTCAGAGGGAGGAGGAGAGAACCATTAAAGAGCCTGCATGGGGTCAGAGGGAGGAGGAGAGAACCAATAAAGAGCCTGCATGGGGTCAGAGGGAGGTGGAGAGAACCAATAAAGAGCCTGCATGGGGTCAGAGGGAGGAGGAGAGAACCAGTAAAGAGCCTGCATGGGGTCAGAGGGAGGAGGAGAGAACCAGTAAAGAGCCTGGGGTCAGAGGGAGGAGGAGAGAACCAGTAAAGAGCCTGGGGTCAGAGGGAGGTGGAGAGAACCAGTAAAGAGCCTGCATGGGGTCAGGGGGAGGAGGAGAGAACCAATAAAGAGCCTGGGGTCAGAGGGAGGTGGAGAGAACCAATAAAGAGCCTGCATGGGGTCAGGGGGAGGAGGAGAGAACCAGTAAAGAGCCTGCATGGGGTCAGAGGGAGGAGGAGAGAACCAATAAAGAGCCTGCATGGGGTCAGAGGGAGGTGGAGAGAACCAGTAAAGAGCCTGCATGGGGTCAGAGGGAGGTGGAGAGAACCAATAAAGAGCCTGCATGGGGTCAGAGGGAGGTGGAGAGAACCAGTAAAGAGCCTGCATGGGGTCAGAGGGAGGTGGAGAGAACCAGTAAAGAGCCTGCATGGGGTCAGAGGGAGGTGGAGAGAACCAGTAAAGAGCCTGCATGGGGTCAGAGGGAGGAGGAGAGAACCAGTAAAGAGCCTGGGGTCAGAGGGAGGTGGAGAGAACCAATAAAGAGCCTGCATGGGGTCAGAGGGAGGAGGAGAGAACCAATAAAGAGCCTGCATGGGGTCAGAGGGAGGAGGAGAGAACCAATAAAGAGCCTGCATGGGGTCAGGGGGAGGAGGAGAGAACCAGTAAAGAGCCTGCATGGGGTCAGAGGGAGGAGGAGAGAACCAATAAAGAGCCTGCATGGGGTCAGAGGGAGGAGGAGGAGAGAACCAGTAAAGAGCCTGGGGTCAGAGGGAGGTGGAGAGAACCAATAAAGAGCCTGGGGTCAGAGGGAGGTGGAGAGAACCAATAAAGAGCCTGGGGTCAGAGGGAGGTGGAGAGAACCAGTAAAGAGCCTGCATGGGGTCAGAGGGAGGAGGAGAGAACCAGTAAAGAACCTGGGGTCAGAGGGAGGTGGAGAGAACCAATAAAGAGCCTGCATGGGGTCAGGGGGAGGAGGAGAGAACCAGTAAAGAGCCTGCATGGGGTCAGAGGGAGGAGGAGAGAACCAATAAAGAGCCTGCATGGGGTCAGAGGGAGGAGGAGGAGAGAACCAGTAAAGAGCCTGGGGTCAGAGGGAGGTGGAGAGAACCAATAAAGAGCCTGGGGTCAGAGGGAGGTGGAGAGAACCAGTAAAGAGCCTGGGGTCAGAGGGAGGTGGAGAGAACCAATAAAGAGCCTGCATGGGGTCAGAGGGAGGAGGAGGAGAGAACCAGTAAAGAGCCTGGGGTCAGAGGGAGGTGGAGAGAACCAATAAAGAGCCTGGGGTCAGAGGGAGGTGGAGAGAACCAATAAAGAGCCTGGGGTCAGAGGGAGGTGGAGAGAACCAGTAAAGAGCCTGCATGGGGTCAGAGGGAGGAGGAGAGAACCAGTAAAGAGCCTGGGGTCAGAGGGAGGTGGAGAGAACCAATAAAGAGCCTGCATGGGGTCAGGGGGAGGAGGAGAGAACCAGTAAAGAGCCTGCATGGGGTCAGAGGGAGGAGGAGAGAACCAATAAAGAGCCTGCATGGGGTCAGAGGGAGGAGGAGGAGAGAACCAGTAAAGAGCCTGGGGTCAGAGGGAGGTGGAGAGAACCAATAAAGAGCCTGGGGTCAGAGGGAGGTGGAGAGAACCAGTAAAGAGCCTGCATGGGGTCAGAGGGAGGTGGAGAGAACCAGTAAAGAGCCTGCATGGGGTCAGAGGGAGGAGGAGAGAACCAATAAAGAGCCTGCATGGGGTCAGAGGGAGGTGGAGAGAACCAATAAAGAGCCTGCATGGGGTCAGAGGGAGGTGGAGAGAACCAGTAAAGAGCCTGCATGGGGTCAGAGGGAGGTGGAGAGAACCAGTAAAGAGCCTGCATGGGGTCAGAGGGAGGAGGAGAGAATCGTTGTGGACCGGAGAGACCAACGTCGACTATTTTAACCCATGACCCAAAAGAACAGTGTATACTACTGGTTCCCAAACACAGTACACATCTTTTGGTTTGATTTTACTATCTTAAGAGTTAAAGAATTATCAGGGTCCAATTGATTACCAACTCTCCATCATTTAGCTGGGAACCACCTGGAACCCCCTCAAGGACGAGTGGTCCCTGGTCCCGTGGCCTAACACATATGAAACTGGGGTGGGTTAAGGTTAAGAAAAACAAAAGGTTAAGAATGACATACAGAGTGTACATGAAAGGTGAAAGGTCACCTGTCCCCGTGGAATGGTCTCCTATCCGGTAGACGTTGGGTTTCACCGAAACCCTGTTCCACACCTTGCTCTCCACTCGCTCCTGGTAGTAGAGACACAAGCCGTCCTCAAAGTCACAGTTTGCTATTGACGGGTCCACTGTAGGCTCTGGAACAGAGAACACAACACTGACAATACAATGATCTATTGACGGGTCCACTGTAGGCTCTGGAACAGAGAACACAACACTGACAATACAATGATCTATTGACGGGTCCACTGTAGGCTCTGGAACAGAGAACACAACACTGACAATACAATGATCTATTGACGGGTCCACTGTAGGCTCTGGAACAGAGAACACAACACTGACAATACAATGATCTATTGACGGGTCCACTGTAGGCTCTGGAACAGAGAACACAACACTGACAATACAATGATCTATATTTTAGCCAGATGAACCGTAGTCATAATAAGTGGGGAGAGGGGGGGGGGCAAACATTCTGTAAAAATGATACTATGATAGTGACCACGATACTGACATGATAGAGAGACGTTTGTCTCTTTTGTGACACTGTGTGCGACCCAGTACCTTTATGGATGATATTGATAAGAGGATACCAGATACAGTAAGTTGCACACCAGATATGTCAGAGCGCGGTGGTTACAAGAAAAATACATGATAGTGACCATGATACTGTCATGATACTGACCATGAAACTGACCATGATACTGTCATGATACTGACCATGAAACTGACCATGAGACTGTCATGATACTGTCATGATAGTGACCATGATACTGGCATGATACTGACCATGAAACTGACCATGATACTGACATGATACTGTCATGATACTGACCATGCTACTGACCATGAAACTGACATGATACTGACATCATGATACTGACCATGAAACTGACCATGATACTGACATGATACTGTCATGATACTGACCATGAAACTGACCATGACACTGACATGATACTGACATGATACTGACCATGATACTGTCATGATACTGACATCATGACACTATCATGATACTGACCATGATACTGTCATGATACTGACATCATGACACTATCATGATACTGACCATCATACTGTCATGATACTGACCGTGATACTGACCATATACATGACCACTTCAGTTCATCTAGTTCTTTCTTCATGTTTTTAAATGAATGCTACAAAAACAAAAATTCTCCATGTAATCAAGGCTTCACAGGGAAGCTATATTATGATTCTTTTTTTGGGGGGTGGGGGGTGGGGGGGGTGAAGCACTCCTTTAAGTGGCCGACTCAGGGAGCGAGCAGCGTTCAATTAGTGCCATCAGATTAACACACATCTCATGTCACGGTGGATAAACTCAATGGGTCAATGAGCTACTAAACACAACTGAACTCTGCAGGATAACATGTGCTGTGTGTGTGTGTGTGTGTGTGTGTGTGTGTGTGTGTGTGTGTGTGTGTGTGTGTGTGTGTGTGTGTGTGTGTGTGTGTGTGTGTGTGTGTGTGTGTGTGTGTGTGTGTGTGTGTGTGTGTGCGCACGCACGTGCATGCGTGTCTTAACCACCAGGCCATGCGTATCACTTATAGGCTCTAATGCAGCCTGACAATGAGTCATGGGTTTGATTCCCGAGCCCGACTACCTTCGCTGTGTGTCACTCACGGTCTTTCAAAACAATTGTAAAAGTAAACATGCTTGGCTGCCGTGTTCTTAAGCGCTCAGATGAGGGGGGAGGGCCGCACACGCTTTAGAGATTCTCACGTGGGGCACTAAGCGCTGACCCAGAAAAGGTTGGTTTGGGAACCACTGATCTAAGGCTCTACCACAGTAACACCTGCTGTACGCTGACAGAACACATGCCGAGTTCACAGAGTTTCTCCCCTGGAATGTTACCTGGCAAAACAACAGGTCAGGAACAAATCAGTCCTGCTCTTATGCAAGTATAAAGCCCGACATACAGTATACCCGCCAGGCCACGTGGGGCTTATTCACACAGGCAGCTTTTATGAGGAAGAAAGCGCTGCCTAGGGGCACTTCTTCAGCTGGAAATGAAATAAATAAGAGGTAGGGGAGCGGAGGCTATCGCATGATTTGAATGGAACAGACTTCAGTAGAACTGGAACTTGCCGAATACCAGTATGTTCTTTAAAAAAAAACGTTTTAAACTAGTAGACGTAGATGTGAAATGAATCAAGGTAGAGCAACTGTATGGCATTACCATAGACGAACACCAAGGTCTGTCCACTCTGTCGCCCATGCAGCCACTGGATGCTGCTTTGAGTAACTTGGAGCTAACTTGGGCCACCACTCGCTTATTAATTAGTCTGGTTGCCGATAGACAAACAGACTATTCTAGACTATTCTATACAGGTCTTTTTTTTTCTCTCCTCTGATTGGACAATTACACCCCCATGCATATAATTCCACAGGATACACTTTTTTTTGCCCTCATACTGTGGTGTCACCGTATATTGTCCAATCATATATGTAACACAGATAGGCAACCACACTCGCAATTAGCTCTTCGCTAAGTCCCACCCAAGCCCGTTCTTGGCCAATGCCACGTTAGCGACGGTTACTATGTTAGGATCCTGGTCACGCTTTCAATGCTGGTCAAAATGTTTAAGCAGTGTCAATAAATATATTTGCTGTACAGCATGTGTGGACCTCAGAAAGAGGGTTTGTTTTCTTACCTTGTTGTGAGCAAACTAGTCCATTCCATGAATTATTTCGCTCCGTTGTGCAGTTTAATAGTACATATTAGAAATAAAAATAGGCTCTCATTGACTTCCATTGTAACGGGGAAACAGCTCTCAAAGTCACTCTTTTAGAACACTAAGCTGATTCTGACCGTTTATGACATCAGGAAAACTCATGCGGTTATATTTTTAATAAAAAATGTCAAGGTTGTCTTGTTTTTGTTTTGACTTCAGTGTTGCCACATTGTGTGAGAGAAATAAGCCAACCCACCTCCAAAAACAAGCCAACTCTTAAAGCCAAATCAAGAAAAACAAGCCAAAACAAACACAATAATATGACCATATATAATCATAATAAAAAGATTGTATGCATTTATCATTATAAATACTATGTAGGCATATGTCTATGATAATTCATGTTTTGGTAATGTATTACATACACTAATTATTAGCCTTAAGCCAAAAGTAGCGGGAAATAAGCAGACCTGGCAACCCTGACAAGTTTGTGTGGTAAGAAGTTCCGGTTTGCCTACAAAACGATCTGATTGGTCCAAATCTGTACACCCACTTCTGAAGTAGCCTCGGTCTCAGGCCGTTGGATGTAAACATTAAACAAATGTATTTGATCTCGTCCACTTGTCGCAAACACCATACACAATTTTGGACGTGTTTGAGGGAGACACTTTAGGAGAAATGTCTGGGACTGCAGCTGGGTGCATCTCAAACAGCATGGCGACTTGTTTACAAACGAGAGTTGGGAACACCAGAACCGCTTCACACCAAAATAGTTACTTTATAAATCTATCAAAAGACGAGTTTTCCTGATGTCATAAACTGATTCATGGAATGGACTAGTTTGCTCATAACAAGGTAAGAAAACAAACCATCTTTCTGAGGTCCACACATGCTGTACAGCAAATATATTTATTGACACTGCTGAAACATTTTGACCAGCATTGAAAGCGTGACCAGGATCCTAACATAGTAACCGTCGCTAACGTGGTATTGGCCAAGAACGGGCTTGGGTGGGACTTAGCGAAGAGTGAATTCCCCAAGGTTGCATCTTCTACTTGCCACTTTTTCTATTGAGTTGTGCTTGAAATGTACTGTAATTCTGCAAACTGTTAATAAATACTTCAATCAATCAATCAAAAGCCATGTCGTTGTTGTTGGGCAGAAACACGAAAAGCATCTAAAGTAGCAGTGGATGTACTTCATACTGTCCACCACTAGGGGGTAGACCATGGGGTCAGTGGATGTACTTCATACTGTCCACCACTGTATGGGCGGGGTAGAGCCATGGGGTCAGAGCCATGGTCACAACTTTATACTGTCCACCACTGTATGGGCGGGGTAGACCATGGGGTCAGTGGATGTACTTCATACTGTCCACCACTGTATGGGTGGGGTAGACCATGGGGTCAGTGGATGTACTTCATACTGTCCACCACTGTATGGGCGGGGTAGACCATGGGGTCAGTGGATGTACTTCATACTGTCCACCACTGTATGGGCGGGGTAGACCATGGGGTCAGAGCCATGGTCTACTTCATACTGTCCACCACTGTATGGGCGGGGTAGACCATGGGGTCAGAGCCATGGTCACAGTGGATGTACTTCATACTGTCCACCACTGTATGGGCGGGGTAGACCATGGGGTCAGTGGATGTACTTCATACTGTCCACCACTGTATGGGCGGGGTAGACCATGGGGTCAGAGCCATGGTCACAACTCTATACAGAGTTGATAGTTGGTAGGGAGGAGTGAGTCCCTCCACTCAGGCAGGCTGTGGGCAGGGACAAATTAGCCAGTGGGCCAGTGGGGCCGTGGCCCAGGGGCCCTTGGCTCTCAGGGGCCCTTCGGGGAAATTGGACCGTGAGGTACTAGGTTTGACGCCCTGAAAAGGGCTCCTGGGGCCCTCCATTGGCTGTTGATTTTGTTAAATTTAGGTTAAAAAGATGATAAAAACACGGAAAAACACGAAAATGTCGCACGCACGCGCTATGGGGGCCCTGCAAATATTACCGGCCCACGGGCCCTCGTGGGGGTTAATCCGTCCCTGGCTGTGGGCGTCCTGCAACACACCCCACACAACTGTATATTCAAGGGTTCATTCCCAAACTTTGCCAGGACCCCCAAATAATATATGGAGATACAAGGTTTCTGCCCAACAGCAATGATATATCGTTGCAAATCAGAGGCAGGCGGGGCGTTACCATGTCTATGCTCGGACGTAGAATATACGCAGTGTCAAACCCATTAGTGTTAATATCAAGATTTTGAATCTAAATGGCTCTTTGTGTATATGCCATTGCCCTGGAGTATCTAATCTATCCCCTGTAATTGAGAGCAATTTGGAGGTTAGGATTCAATGGATTTTAAAGTTTGATTTGGTTAGGTTAGGGTGTCGGAGCTGTCGGACTGATGACTGCATGTAACCAGAGGTACTACACATGTGAGACACTCACCTGTCTCTGAGTGACAGAACTCTGGAGAGAAGGAGATGTCATCCACTGCTACATATCCTCCTCTGGCACTGTTGAACGCTACCTCATACACAACCTGTAAAGACAGACGCGCACACACACACACACACACACACACACACACACACACACACACACACACACACACACACACACACACACACACACACACACACACACACACACACACACACACACACACACACACACACACACACACACACACACACACACACAGAGAGAGAGAGCCCCTTTAAGTGTTTATGCTTCACTGTTAATAAAAAAGTGAATTTTATTCACAGTATTAGCAGCAGTAGTATCTTGTGAATTGAAAACATGAATGAAAACCCAGACATACACCAACTCACACCCACCGATGCACGCACGCGCGCACGCACCCGCGCACACAAACACACACGCACACAAAGTTCAAGGTAAACTTTGAATTGGGAGCTCAGCGGTGCCGAGGTGACTTCATTGAGGCCGGTAGGTGGGCGGGTGTTATATAACAGCTAGTTCCACTGCGGGCGGGCGGGCGGGCGGACGGACGGACGGACGGACGGACGGACGGACGGACGGACGGACGGACGGACGGACGGACGGACGGACGGACGGACGGACGGACGGACGGACGGACGGACGGACGGACGGACGGACGGACGGACGGACGGACGGACGGACAGACAGACAGACAGACAGACAGACAGACAGACAGACAGACAGACAGACAGACAGACAGACAGACAGACAGACAGACAGACAGACAGACAGACAGACAGACAGACAGACAGACAGACCGGGAGGGAGAGGGGGGGTTGCTGGGAGAGTGTTTTGGCAGGCGAGGAGACTGTAAAGGAAATGGTACTGAGAGGCGAGTCTCAAGAAACCATATTCATGTGAGAGAGCCCAATGGAAACACATGGAAAATTGTGTGTGTGTGTGTGTGTGTGTGTGTGTGTGTGTGTGTGTGTGTGTGTGTGTGTGTGTGTGTGTGTGTGTGTGTGTGTGTGTGTCACCAACATAAATAAAGCTGCAGGAATGTGTGTGTGCCAGCTGGAGATCCTCCAAGACAGCACACGCACGCACGCACGCACGCACGGCACACAGGCACGCAGGCACGCGCACACACACACACACACACACACACACACACACACACACACACACACACACACACACACACACACACACACACACACACACACACACACACACACACACACACACACACACACACACGCAGGATTTAAAAAAGAAAACTCAGGTTTTACAGCCAAACACTAGGCTACTAAAGTCTGATTTATATTTGCAGTAGTTGTGCGCCGGCCGGCCGGTGTCCTGCGCCAAACATAGCAGATCTGTAAGCTCATAGCATGTTGCAGCACTTCCCGAACATAGCAGACCTGTAAGCTCATAGCATGTTGTAGCACTTCCCAAACACAGCAGATCTGTAAGCTCATAGCATGTTGTAGCACTTCCCAAACATAGCAGATCTGTAAGCTCATAGCATGTCGCAGCACTTCCCAAACATAGCAGATCTGTAAGCTCATAGCATGTTGCAGCACTTCCCAAACACAGCAGATCTGTAAGCTCATAGCATGTTGCAGCAACTCCCAAACATAGCAGATCTGTAAGCTCATAGCATGTTGCAGCACTTCCCAAACATAGCAGATCTGTAAGCTCATAGCATGTTGCAGCACTTCCCAAACATAGCAGATCTGTAAGCTCATAGCATGTTGCAGCACTTCCCAAACATAGCAGATCTATAAGCTCATAGCATGTTGCAGCACTTCCCAAACATAGCAGATCTGTAAGCTCATAGCATGTTGCAGCACTTCCCAAACATATAGCAGATCTGTAAGCTCATAGCATGTTGCAGCACTTCCCAAACATAGGGCTCCATTTTCGTCACCGCTAAACCCCTTATCCCTAAACTTCTTTGCCTTTTTTACTATTTTGAAAAACTTTTTTGAATAGTTCAACCAGCCAATCTACATTGACACGTTGTGAGCTTGTAGACTGGCCATTTTAACTATTCAAAAATGTTTAGCAAAATAGTAAAAAAAGGTAAAGAAGTTTAGGGATAAGGGGTTTAGCGGTGACGAAAATGGAGCCCATAGTGTTTTACTCTCATGCACGTGTTCATAGTGTCTCTGTCGGGTGGAAACCTCCTATGTCGGTGTCGGTGTCGGTCTCGCACTTGTATCACGACATCCTGCACATACGTGCGATGTCAAAATGAATTGGAATAAAAAACAAATGATGTAGCCTATATGTATCGGGTCTGGAATCTGGATCGCATCTTGGTGAACTCTTGCAGTGTGTGATGCCTATAGTCGGCGACCAATCGTTTAGTGGGAAAGCCACAAAGATTATAATGACAGTCGATTTAAAAAAAAAGACTCCTGTAGTGTGAAATACATAACTATGTGATGACTCGCCGACAACTTTAAAACTCCTACAGTGTGTAGGAGGACTATGTGAAGTGAGGGGTGCCACACGACTTGTGCTTTAGTGGTGTGGCTAACAGTCTGACACTGTCATCATCCTCATCTCATTGTCCACGAGTCACGAGATGTATTTACACAACGTCTTACATCATCATTTAGTGCACTAAACCAGGGGTTCTCAACGTTTTTGGCCGGGGACCCCTGCCCCGCCCCCTCCCGACCCCCAATATAAATTGACTGCTACAATAACCTTAATAATAGAGACAATACACCATAAATAAATACTGAAACCAGATATAATCATTAGGAAGGTGTATGCATGTACTATGTGTACTATATGTAAACTCTTCATTTCCACTTTCCAGCCATCCAGTTGCAAAAAAAAAGAAACCCCCTTTTTTTATATATAATTTGGGGACCCCCCAAAATAATTTGGCGACCCCCCTGAGGGGTCGCGACCCACGGGTTGAGAACCCCTGCACTAAACAAACATTAAAAAGTCCATAGACTTGGCTGCCACATGACGTAATCTTCAAAAGCCATGCATTGGAGGGGCTAGTCTTCCGTGAGTGCGGATTTGTTTGCCGTGAGTCTACTCTACTCTGCCCCCGTCCTTGGTTCTGTCAGCAGAGCACGCAAAGTGTGGGACTCGCGTTCTCAGAATGTCCGCCGTGCGACTGATGCACACTAACTGACACGCCCACGTGGACACGCCTCTCATGTGCCTTGTCCAGAAGTAGGAATTAACATAATTTGTGTTTGATAAATGGTGCATTTATATTAGCCTGGCTAATAAGCCAGACCGAATCAGCCGTTGGCAAAAAAAAATTGCCTGCCGGCGGATTACGGTCTGGAGAGGCTCAATTGTACACCCGTGGCCAATCGGGACACGGTATGCAATATGGGCGGGCTTTGGTACAGTGACGTTCAATGCTTGAGACCTTTGACTGACAGTAGCTCTGACCAATTACGTCAAAGAGAAAATGTTTGAACCCGCCCCCCGGGAAACAAGATCCATACACAGCATCTCCAGACTCAAATACCACACGACAGTGTGATTTGAGTCTGGCTTATTAGCCAGGCTACATTTATATAGCGCCTTTATCCAAGGCGCATTACATAGATTGTGCATCAATTCACCCATTCACACACACATTCATACACCGATGGCGGCGGAAGCCATGCAAGGCACCAACCAGTACATCAGGAGCAATTAGGGGTTCAGAGCCCTGCTCAAGGACACTTCGACACTAACGTTGGGGGGAGCCCGGTTTCGAACTGGCAACCTTCTGGTTACCATCCGGCCACTCTACCCCTGAGCCACCATGCCGCCCCATGAACTTGTAAATCCGCAGAACATAGCCATCAAACACAAATGTTTGGTCAAACCATGTGACTTCCATTGGAAAAGCATCGAGGCGGCCATCAAACACAGACGGAACACAGAATGTGCGTTTGATATGTGTGTGTATGAGCCTCACTCTCAGCTCACTTGCTGGGTCTAATCTTCAGTGGTCGTTTATCCATTTGTAACTCGGAGAGTGTACATAATGTAGCGAGTCAAAGTGTAACCATGACGTAACCTGTTCCATTTAGAGCCGTGCTGTAAACAATTTACAATTTACAATTTAGGCATTTAGCAGACGCTCTTAATCCAGAGCGACTTACATTAAGCAAAAACAAAAAGCATGGCATACATCACATGTATAAAAAGTAGTTATCATGAATCATGCGTAAACTAAGAACGTAACAGTGGAGTATCTATGTAAACTATACATACTATACTACACATCTAATGGACGCCACACATCTAATGGACATTTACAAGACAAAGCCAATCATTGGCGGAACACCCACTGTGTGGGTGAGACCGCGTTGGAAGTCAAGTCACGTCACGCTCAGCACTTTGGATTACATCGTGTAGATGGAGCTGAAGTGGTTCATTAACCCATTTCGACCTGAGCTCCATTCTACAAAAGTCTTCTAAAAACTGAAAGTTTTCTGAAAAACCCATGTTTCTATGTCAGTGGTTCTCAAACATTTTGATGTTAAGGAGATTATATGTAATTGGTTTCCGACCCCCATCTGAAAATATGTTGTTCCAGGGACCCCCACAGAAGCAAAGATTTGAGTTAAAAACGTTCACTCTGAAAGAATATATATTCAAAGATTTTCAAAAATAGCAGACCTACAAGCTCATGAGCTTATAGATCTACAATTTTTCAATAGGTAAAGTACAGCATCGTGGCTACGTGTGTGCGGCCTTTTCTTATTCTTATTCTTATGTTTTACTTATTTACTGCCTTAGGCCAGCACCTCACCAATACTGGTGTGCGCCCTTTCCTGCTTTGTCTACCAATAGGTAAAGTATAACATAATGCTTAAAACACCAAAAGGGGTTCCTGCCCCAAAATGGAGGTCAACCACAGTATTGCACAGCGGTCACATTGGAAAGAGATTGCCTCCTTACTTCCTTCACAGGTTTTACCAATGATACTAATGAAGGCTCTGTTCCATTCTGGTCAAACAGAGTCAGGGTGCTGCCTTTGAGTGGAAACACTCTGGGTCTCAAAGTGGGGAACAGGGACCCTCATGGTTACTTTAGGGGCTTCCAAATGGCCCCTTGGGGTTGTGTATAACTCTTAGAGTGTACAACGTTTTGTAAGTTTGGGTCCCGGGGGACACACCACATTTCTTCTTTGGGTCTCGAGCTGAACAGTTAATTGCCAGTGGGATCTATAGGGACACTCTGGGTCCCTTGAGGGGGTTCCAAATAAACCCTTATACATGTAGGTCTGAGAGTGTATAACTCTCAGAGTCATGGGGGGGGGTCCTTTGAGAACCGCACTGCAATCCAAAACATTCACAGAAGAAACACACACTGACTGCGACGGCGGGCTCTGACCTCCAGGGGGTGTGGGGCCTTGATGTCCACGGCCACCGGCATCCAGTTGGACGTGGTGTAGACGTCTGGCCTCCAGACCTCCTCGTAGTGTCCCAGCTGGTCCCTGGGGAACAACGAGCACAGAGCGTTAGACCCAGCTGATCCCTGGGGAGCAACGAGCACAGAGCGTTAGACCCAGCTGGTCCCTGGGGAGCAACGAGCACAGAGCGTTAGACCCAGCTGGTCCCTGGGGAGCAACGAGCACAGAGCGTTAGACCCAGCTGATCCCTGGGGAGCAACGAGCAGACAGCGTTAGAGACGCAAGGGCTGGAATACCCCAGAGCCATCTAATAGAAGAGTTGTGATATTGAGGGGGCAGAAATGTACTCGCGCGAGCCCATAGACTCCAATGCATTCCGTAAACTTCCGGTTGTCCCTAATTGAAGCCTTCAAATAGGGACAAACCAATAGAAGTCTATGTAGAAGAGCCGCCATTGGACTGGCCCCATGAAGTGAACAGAGTTTGCGTAACTCTGTCTATACTCTATGGCTCTGGAATACCCTAAAGAGGCACTTTTGGCAAAAAAAAAGAATAGCAAAAAATAGCGGATTTACAAGTTCACAAAGTGTCGCATTGAGAGCTTGTAGATCAGCTCTTTAGCTACGCAGAAGACAAATCTCTCAATGCAAAATTTGCATTTCTTTCACCACAGCTGCATTTATGGTCTGGAGAGGGCTATTTTTTTTGTGGTGCAACCACTCCAAGGAACAGCAATGTCCGTGTTCACCTATGTGTGTGACGTTAATGAGCACCAGTATGACTATGAGTACCAGTAGGGGCGCTGTGCCAGAAACAGAGAGAGAGATAGTGCCACTGTTGCCTGCTAATGAGAGAGAGCGAGAGAGAGGGGGAGGGAGAGGGGAGTTGCACCACTCAGTTCACACAGGTGTGATTTATTTTCTTTTTTTTACAGATGGGTAAAAGGCTGAAGGCCCCATTAATGTCTATGTGTGTGCACGTGCCTGCATGGTGAACAGGGAGAAGAGGTTGATGTATATGTGTGTGAACGTGCCTGCATGGTGAACAGGGAGAAGAGGTTGATGTCTATGTGTGTGCATGTGCCTGGTGAGCAGGGAGAAGAGGTTGATGTCTATGTGTGTGCACGTGCCTGGTGAACAGGGAGAAGAGGTTGATGTCTATGTGTGTGCACGTGCCTGCATGGTGAACAAGGAGAAGAGGTTGATGTCTATGTGTGTGCACGTGCCTGCATGGTGAACAGGGAGAAGAGGTTGATGTCTATGTGTGTGCACGTGCCTGCATGGTGAACAGGGAGAAGAGGTTGATGTCTATGTGTGTGCACGTGCCTGCATGGTGAACAAGGAGAAGAGGTTGATGTCTATGTGTGTGCACGTGCCTGGTGAGCAGGGAGAAGAGGTTGATGTCTATGTGTGTGCACGTGCCTGGTGAGCAGGGAGAAGAGGTTGATGTCTATGTGTGTGCACGTGCCTGGTGAACAAGGAGAAGAGGTTGATGTCTATGTGTGTGCATGTGCCTGGTGAACAGGGAGAAAGAGGTTGATGTCTATGTGTGTGCACGTGCCTGGTGAACAAGGAGAAGAGGTTGATGTCTATGTGTGTGCACGTGCCTGGTGAGCAGGGAGAAGAGGTTGATGTCTATGTGTGTGCACGTGCCTGGTGAACAGGGAGAAGAGGTTGATGTCTATGTGTGTGCACGTGCCTGGTGAACAAGGAGAAGAGGTTGATGTCTATGTGTGTGCACGTGCCTGGTGAACAAGGAGAAGAGGTTGATGTCTATGTGTGTGCACGTGCCTGGTGAGCAGGGAGAAGAGGTTGATGTCTATGTGTGCACGTGCCTGGTGAGCAGGGAGAAGAGGTTGATGTCTATGTGTGTGCACGTGCCTGGTGAACAAGGAGAAGAGGTTGATGTCTATGTGTGTGCACGTGCCTGGTGAACAGGGAGAAGAGGTTGATGTCTATGTGTGTGCACGTGCCTGCATGGTGAACAGGGAGAAGAGGTTGATGTCTATGTGTGTGCACGTGCCTGGTGAACAAGGAGAAGAGGTTGATGTCTATGTGTGTGCACATGCCTGGTGAACAAGGAGAAGAGGTTGATGTCTATGTGTGTGCACGTGCCTGGTGAACAAGGAGAAGAGGTTGATGTCTATGTGTGTGCACGTGCCTGGTGAACAAGGAGAAGAGGTTGATGTCTATGTGTGTGCACATGCCTGGTGAGCAGGGAGAAGAGGTTGATGTCTATGTGTGTGCACGTGCCTGGTGAGCAGGGAGAAGAGGTTGATGTCTATGTGTGTGCACGTGCCTGCATGGTGAACAGGGAGAAGAGGTTGATGTCTATGTGTGTGCACGTGCCTGGTGAACAGGGAGAAGAGGTTGATGTCTATGTGTGTGCACGTGCCTGGTGAACAAGGAGAAGAGGTTGATGTCTATGTGTGTGCACGTGCCTGGTGAACAAGGAGAACAGGTTGATGTATATGTGTGTGCACGTGCCTGGTGAGCAGGGAGAAGAGGTTGATGTCTATGTGTGTGCACGTGCCTGGTGAACAAGGAGAAGAGGTTGATGTCTATGTGTGTGCACGTGCCTGGTGAACAAGGCAAAGAGGTTGATGTCTATGTGTGTGCACGTGCCTGGTGAACCAGGAGAAGAGGTTGATGTCTATGTGTGTGCACGTGCCTGGTGAACAAGGAGAAGAGGTTGATGTCTATGTGTGTGCACGTGCCTGGTGAACAAGGAGAAGAGGTTGCCGCGCTCCTGGTCCCGCTGGTAGTAGAAGGACAGGCAGCCCGCCATGGGCACCGTGGTCATCGGGCTGGTCAGCTTGGCCACCTCCTGGAAGCGCTTGGCGTAAACCGAGTCCACGTACATGTAGTGACCTGACGCGCACGGCCAGTGGTGGGAGGAAAAAATAAAACGTTCTCACATGTTTTTGCTTACAGTTGGGTGCCACCGATATTGTCCCTTATCATTTGACCCATTTAGGCCTGATCTCAACATTTTAAAAAATCCTTCTAAATCCTTTTCAAGATTTTTTAAAAATAGCAGACCTACAAGCTCGTAGCGCGCCACTCGGTGGCGCGCTATGAGCTTGTAGATCTGCTATTTTTCAATAGCTAAATTATAACATAATGTTTAAAACACCAAAAGGGGTTCCCGCCCAAAATGGGTTAACTGTCCTTTTGCGCAGATCACGCAAACCTCAGCAAAAAGAAAAGGACAATATCGATGGCCTCCAACTGTAAGTAATAAGTATCAATGCCGCAATGTAGACATATACGTTACAAGTGAAAGTCAGGAATTCAATATTTACTCTAATAAAAGTACAACAGTATTGGTATCAAAATGTACTTAAAATACAAAAGTGTCCTGGCCATTGAAAATAGCAGATCTATAAAGCCTGTAGATCGGCTATTTTCAAATGGCCGAAATGTGGTCTGAAGTGGTTAATGTATGTTTTGTTTATAATATTAATAATCAAAATCTACAAAGTAACCAGTAACTAAAGTTTTCAAATAGTTGCAGCGGAGTAAAAGTACAGTATTTGCCTCTGAGGTAGTAAAAGTGCTGAAAAGGCATCATTCCAAAACCTTCACGAGTTGTGCAAGGACGCCTGAACCTACCCCTAACCTCAGTAAAACTATGCCTAAACCTAACCCTAACCTTAACACTAACCTCTGTAAAACTATGCCTGCCCGGAGGCGTGGTTATAGGCACAACCTGTGTTGGATTTGGAATGTCGCGGGAGGGCGGGGAGTGAAGTAAGTGCATTTCACAGTGTGGCCAATCACTGCGCCTCCTCGCCAGATATGCTTGTAGAGACTCTTGGGTAATGAAGTCAAAGACTTTAGCTGCCATGTTATTTGTGCCCAAAATGGCCACTAAAAACGACATATATGCTGCTTTCAGTGTTTCCATTTTTAGATACGTATACTCCACTACATCTCAGAGGCAAATATTGCACTCTTTAACTCCACTACAATTATGGGAAAGCTTGAGTTACTATAATTACTGTGCATGTGAGTGTGTGGCTGTGTGTGTGTGTGTGTGTGTGTGTGTGTGTGTGTGTGTGTGTGTGTGTGTGTGTGTGTGTGTGTGTGTGTGTGTGTGTGTGTGTGTGTGCGTTTGTGCGTTTGTGCGTGCATGCGTGCGTGCGTGCGTGCGTGCACTCCCCAAACAGTGCATTTGTACATTTCTGTGCTGTCTCTTCTATTATTGGTAACCAAATATGGCAAACACAGGTGTTTGCATGTGTATTTGTCCGGGATTTGCTGACATTACGTTTTACAGCACCGTGTAAATTTGTGTCCCTGTACTTGTACCCTCTTATGTGGACATAAACGAATCATAAAACAAAATACTGTGTGTGTGTGTGTGTGTGTGTGTGTGTGTGTGTGTGTGTGTGTGTGTATGTGTGTGTGTGTGTGTGTGTGTGTGTGTGTGTGTGTATGTGTGTGTGTGTGTGTGTGTGTGTGTGTGTGTGTGTGTGTGTGCACGTGCGTGTGTGCACGTGCGTGTGTGTGTGTGTGTGTGTGTGTCAGAGATGTACCGATACCATTTTTCCTTAATTCCCGATAACCGAGTACCAATCCAATACCAGTGTGTAATGTGTTATTAACTCTTTGAGCGTTTCAAGGATTTCTATATAGTAGGTAGACTTCTCTATGGCCAGAATGGCGTTTTTGAATGATTTATTGAAAATTCTCTGTTGTGAATGTGTGACAACGAAAGACCTTCAGAGAAAGCTTGACTTGTCTGCTTCCAGGAAAAAAATGAACTGAGTTGATACAATGTTTAGTTCTTGTGTTGGAAGCCATTTAAAAGAGCCTGCATTTACACTGTTTCTGTTTCTAGGACAACCAAAAAAAGTTATGCCCGGTTGAAGTTTTATTTTCTAAATAACTTTTTTTCTGCTGGGCGTACATAGCCATGCAATATCTCATTTTAAAGGGTGAGTTGTCTAGTTCAATTAAAATAAAATAAAAAGTTTCTCACATGTACCACTGTAGATATTTTGCCATCTATAAATAGCATGGTCAGTCATGATCAATCTGACCTATCCAGCTAAAAGTCCCCATAGCTCTGAAATTGGAACATCATATAAACTCAATTCTTTTTTGGGGTAAAATTAGACATTCTAACGCACATTTTGATATATACCATGTTTACATAGTCTTACCAGTACCTTGTCTATTCATGCATGTATCTCAAAAACCTGTTATGAAGAAACACAGTTTTGATAAAAAACACATCCAAGGACATTGTTTTGATATGACTTGGTGCCCATGATATGTATCAAAATATAGACTTGAATGTATACTGTATTATAAAAAAGAAATTGAGTTATTACCATCTACCGTTACAGAGTAAATCACAGTTGAAACTTGCTTAGTCATATACAATAAACCTCACAATAGTGAACAAAATAGTCATGACAGGTCTAACTCATTGTAAAAGAGTCTTTTATTTTTTACGACTACTAACATAATAAAATGATAAATATTACAGAAAATAAGTAGGCCTACATACAAAACAGTTACTCCTCCCCTAGCTCTGATCCATAGCTCTAAATGCGCATTTAGAGCTATGGATCAGAGCTACTCCTCCCAAATGTCCCCAAACCCAGTCCTTGACGGTGTGTGTGTGTGAGTTAACCTGACTCCGCCATATGGGGCAGCAGAGTGTACAGTGTGTTCCCCCCTCCTGCTCCCATCTGGGAACTCTCAGGCAGACTTGATGCCCGGCCACAAAACGGCCTGGCCAATCAGCAGCAGCTTCTAGCAACTTCTAGCAGCAGCTTCTAGCTTCTACTAGTTGCTGCTGATTGGCCAGGCCGTTTTGTGAGCAACTTCGCTTCTAGCTGCTGCTGATTGGCCAGGCCGTTTTGTGGCCGGGCATCAAGTCTGCCTGAGAGTTCCCAGATGGGAGCAGGAGGGGGGAACCCAGTTTACTCTCTGCTGCCCCATCTGGCGGAGTCAGGTTATGTGTGAGTAGGCTAAATAAAAAAAAACACCCAAAAACTGCCCCCCCTGAAATGAATGAATGAATGAATCCGGTTCAGTGTCGGAGAACGCCATCGCAGTCTTGACTCTTCATCCTCCTCCTCCTCCTCCTCATCTGATGCCAGTTCTAAATATATAAAAAGAAATAAACATTTTAGCTGTAGTCAGTGCACGCTACTATTACATGGCGTTTTACCCGGCTGCTGGCGATCAATGATTTTATTGTGCAGTGTCTTTGTGGGCCGAGTCGTGGCATGACAAATACAAATAGATGCTTGTATAAGTAGTATCACGATAAAATAATATGGCAACGTTAGAATGAAACACCAATGAGTGATCGCTGCCGCTGGTAATGTAGCTAGCTGCCCAGGGTATATCCAGCACCATTGCGTCGCAATCATCCAGCAACATTGGTACTGGCTATTGCCCGGGCTTGTGGCCCGGCCAATAGCCAGTACCATTTGTGCAGTGTTTGTTAGCAACTACTACTAGCCAACAGCCAGTGGAATGTGGTGACGTGATGGTGCTGGATATACGCTGGGCAGCTACATTACACGCGATCACTCATTGGTGGTGTCATTCTAACGTCGCCATATTATTTTATCGTGATACTAATTATACAAACATCTATTTGTATGCCACGATGCCACGATTCGGCCCACAAAGACACAGTACAATACATTCATTTGATCAGATGTTTTTGTTAGCTACGTCGATCACCTATAGTACCGACCCTTGTTATATATTCTCCGACTATGCATGTCACGATGACTAAACCAGTTAGATCTATCCATATATGGTTCTACCACATCTATCTGATATCAGCACTAGGTCGGCTCGGGCCAAATATAGGGATCGTCTTACTAGACATGTCATATTAGGGCATTTTCGAATACAATAAAATTACCTTTTAGCGAAGGCATCAGCCTTGGTGGTAACTCCGGTGGGGAGAAGAAAAAACACTGCACACGTGTAATCCGCGAGGGTGGATGTTGCAGCCCGGCCAACGGTCTGGGACTGGAGAATGCCACTGGACACGGATGGATCATTTTTCAGATTGTTTTTTTTGCGGCGACTGCAAACCTGGCTGAAAAACTCTTCCTCCAGTGCCCACCTCGGAGGAGTCAACCAACCCCCCTGTTCACTGGGGGCTGGGCGTCAGTTTCCAATAGGAAAGCATACACGTGTGTCACGTGACACGGGAATTCTGGGAAATGTAGTTGATATTTATGCTCAATACTATATACAGAGGTGCGGACCGAATTAATATATTGGTATTAATAAAAAAAGAGAACTACGGAAAATCACGTACAGGGCAGAAAAGACTAATGCAAAACTCCACGTGTTTTCCAGTAGTAATCTGTCTAAGGGTTAAAAATGTAAAACCTTGAGAACCACAGAAAAATGTCATGAATTGAGTAAAAAAAACAGTAGTGCAACATCAACTGAAGCATTCAAAATACTAAATAAATGAGAATTGATGACTATAAATGAAAGATCATCATGTGATGATAAATTACATGGTATCAGAATGACATACACTGGCATTGGCAGCTTTTACGATACTGGTATTGGTATCGGAACAACGCTAGTGCGTGCGTGCGTGCGTGCGTGCGTGCGTGCGTGCGTGCGTGCGTGCGTGCGTGCGTGCGTGCGTGCATGCGTGCGTGCGTGCGTACCTCTCATGTTGCTCATGGTGTGGTCGTCGGGCAGACTGGACTGGGGGTCCCGTGCCAGACTGCCACCAACGTACCAGTTGACATTAGGGTTCCAGTCGTTGCTGTAGCCACACAGGTGGTGCTCCTCGAAGTTACACTCTGAAACACACAACGCACACACGTAACATTCACCTGGAAGCTTAACCGTCTGCCTGCCGCCATTAATTAATCCCTCGATTGCGTATTGCCAAGGTTTTATCGCGCGTAACACTTACTTTGAAGATCCAAATATCCGTAATCGCATTGTTCCTGTGAAAAGCTGCTGTGTGTGGTATCATGACCGGTTGTTGTTGTCTCGCTCGGCGGTGGAAAAAGCTGACCGCGAGTATCACAGCGCCTGCTACAGGCCGTTGAAAACGCTTGTCTGGGACAAAGCGTCCTCTGCAATGTCGCTTCTGTGAGATAAAGCCGTCTGAAACCAGAGCCGGCAATGTAAGTGGATGCGCGCGCATTTTCAAAATGGCCGCGCCCATTGTGTCAGAAGCATAACAAAGCTAACTGACGGTAGATTTCGATACGATCGTATTAAAACATGCATTAATTAATACATCGCTGTTAAAACGGCTTTTCCGTTTGTGGCAGGCCACAAGATTCTACGTTTTAAAATTCCTATGTTCCCGGCAGGCCTCGTGTTAAGTGTTACAGGTGATCTCATCCAGAGCCACTATACGTGTGAGATCAGAATACGTGGTGTGAGCTTGAAATCAAGTCAATAAACAAGGTACATAAATATATGTACCATTTAAATATATATGTCTACTGACCATGATATTGTCTACTGAGTATTGTCACTGACCATGATACTGACATGATACCGACATGATACTGACATGATACTGACCATGAATCATGATACTGACCTGATACTGGTCATGATACTGACATGATACTGGCCATGAATCATGATACTGACCATGATACCGACATGATACTGACCTGATACTGGCCATGATACCGTCATGATACTGACATGATACTGGCCATGATACCGACATGATACTGACATGATACTGGCCATGAATCATGATACTGACCTGATACTGGCCATGATACCGACATGATACTGACATGATACTGGCCATGAATCATGATACTGACCATGATACCGACATGATACTGACCTGATACTGGCCATGATACTGACCTGATACTGGCCATGAAACCGACATGATACTGTCTACTGACCATGAGCACGACCATGATACTGATACCGTAGGCGGCAGTGACAGTGGTAGAGAGTGGCCGGCCCGTCAGGCTGCAATTTGGGAACCCCTGAATATACAGTTGCGTGGGGACTCTGGGAGTGGGGAGTGTTGCAGGCCGCCCACAGCCTGCCTGAGAGAAGGGACTCCTCCCTACCAACTATCAACTAACCATCCACTCTGTATAGAGTTTAGACCATGTGTCTCTGACCACATGGTCCCTCTGGGAAGGGAGCCCACCCAGGGACCCCAACTCGCAACAATACATAATGAATAAAGAGCCATTTCCAAAATAGTGAAGATAGTTCAGCTACAAGCTCATTTCTGGGGGTGGGGGTGAGAATTTCTACATTTCGATACAGTGATGCATTGGTATATAGAGGAGCAAGGAGTACCTTTAAAGGCGTAGTGAAATGAAAAATATGTTTTTCATTGGTAAATTCTCATTTTTGTGTATTTTTATATCAAAAGTCCATAAAATCCTGAAAAAGCCAATAAAAATGAAGCTCACCCGTTTAATTCCCCATATCTGCGTATCCTTCCAACACTGTCCAACACAGCTGCTACTGATTACAGAAATCCTCTGTTTTTATTCCCATTCAAGATACCATCCAGACAGTGTATTACTCGGTTTCAACTTAATCATCACGCTAAAATATGTATCTGAAAACATTATAGGGTAGAATTAAGCCACATAACAGTAAACTGGTGCCGCTGGCCGACTATCTGACTTGTAAACAAACAATCCATGCGTCCTGCGTATAGCATACTGTAGCTACCGTCCCATCGCCTGAAGGGATGCGACTCTCTGATTGGTTCAGAAACTTCATAGCGGTGTTTCAACTTGAGACCGTCTGAAACTTCAAAATAAAATGCCCACCATTTCCGTTTCACTACGCCTTTAAGCAAGTACGCCGGTAATTTTGGGGGTCCTTTGAGCACCACTGACATTTACAAACAAACAAACATTTAGGAGGCATTTGTAGAATCGGCCTCGGGTCTTAATGGGTTAATGGGATAAGTACTCCGTCCACCACTGATGTGATGAAAATACACCCCTGCCCCCATGGCTCCGGCTGGACGCCAAGCGACCACCTCTGGAGGTCCAGAGGATTGTTGACACCCTGAGAGAGACAGAACCACTTGAACAAACACAGAAACCCCACACACACACACACACACACACACACACACACACACACACACACACACACACACACACACACACACACACACACACACACACACACACACACACACACACACACACACACACACACACACACACCCGCGATCTATCTCTCTCTCTCTCTCTCTCTCTGGCCTCAGGAATGTTCTTTATCTGGAAAACTGTAATAAAGATGTCGCTTAAATTGAAAACACTCGGCCGCGCACAGAGCAGCGCAGCCCGACAGCTGTGTGATCTCCTTTGTTCCATATCAATGGAAGGAAAAAAGAAAAAAAACACTTCCCTTCAACAGCTGAGAGCAACGAGGCATTACAAAGCATCTCAGCGGTGGATGGATGTAGAGAGGCCAAAAACCAGTGGTGGAGGAAGTACTCGAACACTTTTACTTCCAGAAAAAGTATCAACAGTGGCGTGCACAGACATTTAGAGGGGCAGGTGCTCAAGTGAAAAAAAAGGGCACTTTGTGCAGCGCGTGGAACCGGCCGGTTGCCTTAATAGTGTGAGATTTATAGATTGTGGGGCCTAAATAATATATTAGAAGCTTTTTTATCAAGAATTGATCAATGTTACCATGGTCCACATACTGTACAGTGTAACTGTACAACATTTAAAAAAAATAAGGGAAAAAAAGTGTTTTTTTTCCCCGAAATGGCACATTGCCAAAAGGGCAGGGGGTGTCTATCTGTGCATGCCACTGAGTATCAATACCACAATGTACTGTATAAATACTCCATTACAAGTACAAGTATGTTATTCAGAATTTACTTAAAAAGTACAAAATATTGGCAGCAAAATATATACTGAATGTACCAAAAGCAAACTTATGAACCATTTCAAGTTTTCTAAAAGTATACAAATCTTTTGAAAGTAGCCAATCTACAAGCTTGTACAGTAGATTGGCTACTTTCAAATAGCCACAATATAAATATGGGGCAAAAGTTTAGTAAGAAAAATCTAAATCTAAAAAGTAACTAGAAACTAAAGTTTCAAATTGCAGTGGGGTTAACCCATTTGACCTGAGATCAGATTCTAAAAAGCTATGTTTCTATGTCAGTGGTTCTTCGATTTTTCAAAAATAGCAGACCTACAAGCTCGTAGCGCGCCACCGAGTGGCGCACTACGAGCTTGTAGATCTGCTATTTTTCAATAGCTAAAGCATAACATAATGCTAACACCAAAAGGGGTTCCCGCCCAAAATGGGTTAAAGTACAATATTTTCCTCAGATGTACAGTAGTGGACTAGAAGTAAAAGTACAGAAAATTGTAAATACTCCACTAAAGTAAAATATTACCTCAAACTTGTACTTTAGTACAGTACTTGAGTACATGTACTTAGTTATAAATAGGCCAAAAACCATACTCAAGTAAAAGTCCAGTAGGTAATTGTACTATATAAACGTTTACGAGTGCAGCGTGACCCTGTCGTGCGGATATTTCAAGCTATATTTACAACAATGGCTAATATATTTATTTTCAAAGCAGACTGGGGGATTGAATACAAGGCAGTAAACCAATGGAATGACAGCACTCGAGTCAGAATGAAGTACCGTCCAGAACATGAACAAACAAGGTCTTGACTTGAGTGAACAATATCTATTCTGTTTGCAATAAAGACCTTATTTAGAGGCCGCTAGAGGCCAGAGGTTCAGATAATGTGTAACTATTTTGTTTTAACCACTTAAACCCCTTAGCTGTTTCGCTTCGCATTCCACGTTGCTCACGTGCTTCTATCGTCTCTGTCGAGTGGAAACCTCATATTCAAAAAAAGAAAACAAAAAAAAGTAGCAGTTCTACAAGTCACTTCGCGACTGGCCAAAAATAAATTTACAATTTACAATTTAGGCATTTAGCAGACGCTCTTAATCCAGAGCGATTTACATTAAGTAAGAACAAAAACATGGGCATACATCACATATGTAAAATGCATTTATCAAGAAACATGCGTAAGCTAAGAACGTAACTAGAACATATCTATATAATGACACTATACATATAAACTATACATGCTATACTATGCTGTACATATATACTATGAAGTGCTATGACTACATACAATGCAATTATTGTGCTGTCTACATGAGATGCTATAAGTCTGTTTCAAATGCTATCTTAAGTCTAGAAAGTGCTGTCTAAGGGGGTAGGGTAAGTAAGAAGGGTAAGAAAGACAGACAGGACTAGTGCAATTATCGTGTTGCATTTCTTTTCATCAGCACTTGTCTTTCTTCTATCCTGTTGGATCCCAAGCAGAGAACGTTTTGGAACCTGTGAAATACCTCTTATCTCCATAATTTATGTTTTTGTGTTATTAGTTTTTTTTGTAAATTAAAGCCCTACTCAAACATACTACAGCATCACACAAAAGCATAACAAGTAGTAGATCTCCATGTTTGAAACGCGGGACGAAGCGACATGTTTTGACTCTGAGCTTGTCGATCTGCTACTTTAGCTAATTTGAATCCTGAAAAGTAACAGCTTTGAACATATGAGGTTGATGAATATCAACTGTTGCCCTCCATGAGGCGGTTTAGAGTCCCGAAATATAAGAAAAACAGGCTAAAGAACTCTTTTGTACACCATGAGTCTGTTCTGCTTTTAAACCAAAATCGGTAAACCAAGAGGATATGTTCTATTGTTCTTGTTCCTGTCTGCTTCTGTGATCTGTGTCCTGTAATGTATCTTTTGTAATGTATTGTGTGTCTGTATCTTGAACGGTGACGTCATGGACGCAAAACAAATTTCAGTGAAAGCTGACAATAAAGTTGTATCGTATCGTATCGTATCGTATCGTATCGTATCGTATCGTATCGTATCGTATCGTATCGTATCGTATCGTAGGTTCCCACCTGGCCGCCAGAGATGATATAGTATTATTAATGGGCTGCACCCTATAGCCGGAAATTATACTTGGCTTGTGGCTTGCCAGGGTCAGGAGCCGAA
This sequence comes from Electrona antarctica, assembly GCF_951216825.1. Classification (NCBI taxonomy): domain Eukaryota; kingdom Metazoa; phylum Chordata; class Actinopteri; order Myctophiformes; family Myctophidae; genus Electrona; species Electrona antarctica. The sequence goes on along the minus strand of NC_136793.1, from coordinate 12,033,865 downwards.
AATAGCAAACCTACAAGCTTGTAAATGAGCTATTTATTTGGGTGCGCGACACCCACACACACAACCACATATAACTCACTTATTTTGTCTTGACCGCAAAAAAGATATCACGGTTGATTCTGTGGTTCTCTACCTTTTCTGACTCAGGGCCCACTTAAGGCTGCCCACACATCTGACCACTTAACACAGCTGCATTTTCAGAGCATTTTTGTGTCGATAAATCGACCCAGCTTGGATCGATTGAACAAACAATTGTAGAATTGCTATTTTTGAAACATCTTTGCTTCTGGGGGTCCCTCTGGCACAAGACATTTTCAAATGGGGGTCCGCGGTCAAATTCATGCCATTCTGTGTGGTCCTTGACATGAAAACGTTGGAGAACCACTGATGCATACCATCCATATACGGGCCGCTCCAGAACCACAGCCTGTGAGCCAGCTACAAACATGGCTTCTCATTGGCCACGTGGTAAAAAGCCGGCAGAATCATGACTCCGCATTGGCCACGTGGTTAAAAGTCCTCCCGGACTGCGACCGCAACCTATTTAAGAATGATTTTCTCTTGTTGCTACAGAAACACACAACAGTACCTTCCCACAGCGATGAGTTCATGTCCGTTTGGGTCTGGTTGAAACCCACCAGACCACGGACACACACCCTACTGTAGCTGCCCCAGTGCTGACCAGTGGGGAGAGTAACTAAGTACAGTCCTGAGGTACTTTTACTTGACTTGCATGTCATTTTTCCAATACATTATACTATTTGTGCATGTACTGTACTGCATTGGACCAGTGTGGTAGATATTTCCTTTCATGCAGGCACAGAAAAGTTCCATGAACTGACAAATTACAACCTTTAACCAGTGGTGGAAAGTAACAGTAAGTACTGTATGTTTTTGAGGTAGCTTTACTTTACTTGCATATTTCCATATCCCACTACACTACACATCAGAGGCAATAAACATTGTACTTTTTACTCCAATACAATTATTGGAAAACGTTTGTTCGTTACGTACTGCAGATTTAGATAATTCATCACCATAGCAAAGTCCTGAGTGCTCGTTTTGACGATCAAAGTGCAATAATGGACCCTTTCGGAAAATAAACCAACACTCACACTTTCCTGTTGCATAACCCATTTAGACCTGAGACCAGATTCTACAAATGTCTTCTAAATCATGACAGTTTTCTGAAAAACCTATGTTTCTATATCAGTGGCTCTCAAATAATTTAATGTGAAGGACCGCAAAATTATTTATCATCTCATCTGAAAATATGACCCCCCCCAGAAGCAAAGATATGAGTTAAAAACGTTTGCTGTGAAAGATGACATATTCAAAGATTTGCACACGTTTTCAGATCTTGTAGCAGGGCACGTGGTGCTGCACTATGAGCTTGTATATCTGCTATTTTTCAACAGCTATGAAGTTTAAAATAATGGTTAAAGTGGTTAAAAGGTGATGCGTTCCAGGTCTTAATTGGTAAAGCATACAGTAATACAATGGCTGACCACACACTGACCTATACAGTAGCCCGGGACGATGTGAACTTCAAAGATGGCAACGCTGTTTCCTGGCTCATCTTCAGGCCGGCCCTCCAACAGAATCTACAGCACAGAACAAATACCAATGTGATTATTCAAATGTTCCTATCGGATCAAAACCAGTGGTGGAAGAAGTACAATGACTGTTTTACTCAAGTTAAAGTAAGTAACAATACGTCTCTGTCGGGTGGAAACCTCATACGCCCAAAAACTGTTACTTTCAGCATTCAAATTCCAAACGTGAAAAAAGATCTACAATGCTTTTGTGTGACGCTGTAGTATGATCAAGTAGGCCCAGGGCATTCATATAATTGTACTTCCGGCAGTCTTCTGGGTGCTTCAAAACGCCACTGAGCAACTTCCACTGAAATGAATAGCGGGGGGGGGGGGGGGGGGGGGGGTACGTATATGTACGTATATGTACGTACCCCAAAGCAGCTAAACTGAAGAAACCGTTACATTATGCACAGTGGTGGAAAGTAACTAATTATATTTACTTAAGTACAATTTTGAGGTATTTGTACTTTACTTGGGTATTTCCAATTTCTATTACTTTTACTTCTACTCCACTACATCTCAGATCTACTTTACTCCTCTACAATTATTTGAAAACTTTAGTTATAGTAGGGATGTCACGATACACTTTTTTCGTTCCCGATCCGATCCCGATACCACAATTTCTGTGTTAGCCGATATATTTACCTGCCATTATGTCAACCCCTTTACCCTTGTGTCGGATCGGTGGTTAGACTGGCATATACACCGATGCCGATATGACCCGATATGACAAATAAGAGCCGATACCGATACTTTTCCAATACCGATACAGTATCGGGACATCTCTAGTTACTAGTTACTTTTCAAAAGATTTCGTACCCACTTTGAACTTGCGAAATGGGACATTCTGCACAGTGAGTACTTTTACTTTTAGTACTCAAGTACATTTTGATGCCGATACTTTTGTGCTTTTACTTGACTGCATTTTGAATATGGGACTACTTACTTGTAACGGAGTATAGTTCTACATTGCAGTATTGATACTTTTACTTAAGTAAAACACGGGTTGGTTACACACCTGGTAGGGGTGGGTGGTGTTGGCCAGGTCCATGCTGGCGATCAGCCAGCTGTCAGAGGAGTCGTCGGCGCTCCACAGCTTGTGGTCGAAGTTGTCTCCGTGGGGCCTGAGGTGGACTTGGATGGAGCCCGAGCCGCTGATCTGGTACACCAGCCTCAGGCAGCTCCACTCCGTGTGCTCCAGAGCGGGGCTGACCAGGACCGCCCGGTCCTGGCCGTGCAAGGAGCCGGAGTCCGTCGTGATGAAACGACCTGCGGCGAAAGAACAGCGCAGTACGTCAGTACAGAAGGGGTTTCTTCCGGCCAAGGACCCCCTTAGCTGACCCCCACTACATTTTGGATAAAATTGACTTAGACTTGTTTGACAGCACTATCGTTCGTCAGTATATGTTGGATTCATGTTATTGTGCATTTTCAGACATTTAACTACATAAACTGTCAACACTTAGTAAACGTGACCTTTCACCCTGTACTTTTTTCCCCTCTACACCAAAGTGTACACAGGCTTTAGTTCCGACATACTATTGGTCCGACTGTCATTAGACCGACACCCAACCCAAGCACGGCACAACGCATGTCGGAGCGACGACTGATTTCCCCATGTCGGACCTTGGTGTGTCGGATCTGCATGTGCACCCCGCACTAAAACTCTTTGCCGAAAATAGCCAATCTACAAGCTCACGCGTCGGAGTGAGAGGCGTTGTTATTTGCTATTTTGGGCTAAAGTCCTCAGAATATAGATATGCTAGGGTTCAGCTTTTTACATTGCAAGGCGTTGTGAGCTTGTAGATCTGCTATTTTGAGCTAAAGTCCTCCGAATATATAGGTACTGTATGCTAGTACTGTATGTTGGTTAATGTATAAAAATAAATCACACCCGTGTGAAGTGAGGGGCGCTCTTATCATTCGTACATCATCATGCATCATCTCATACTGGCCAATCAGAATGCCTGTTGCCTGTTGCCACAAGTCTACGACTCTACGTCATTGGCGGACATTTGACCAAATTTTTCCTTTCATTGTCGATGGCAGATATGAGACGTGTGGGGACAAGATGACGTACATTTTCCCTTCATTGTCAATGGCATTTAATGTTTGTGTTGCGGACATTTTGTGGTAAAAGCAGTATATGTAAGGGGCTATAGCGCCACTCAAAAAGAAAAGATATCCTATCATAAAGATTTGGCGGCCCGCCTATTGTAACTCTGTGGGCCCCATATAGGGGTCCCGGATCCCCTGTTGAAGACCCCTGCAGTACATTATTGGTGTAATATTATGTGTACACAAATATGTAGACTGCATGTCAGCCTGCATGCATGTCAGCATGTCAAGCACACAGTCTCAATTTTGGCAGGCCAGCAAATTCCCAGAGCAGTTGTTTTGAGGAGCACTTGTTTCGGTTCACTTGATGTTCCACATGGAACTGGGGGTGGGGTTATGAGGACAACTGGTTTGGCCTTATATGAAAGAATGCTAAGGAGTACAGCCAGTGTATATTTAAAGGAGGAGAGGTCACAGTATACACATTAGCCTTCTTAGAGTTGTAAACAGGTTATTTTTATGGTGCCCATGTTCTTCTTTATAATAGACCTTGTCTAGTAGTTGTTGAAACTACTAGACAAGACACACACACGCACCCCACGTGGCACCCCCCACCCGAACACGCACGCACGCACGCACGCACGCACGCACGCACGCACGCACGCACGCACGCACGCACGCACGCACGCACGACACACACACACACACACACACACACACACACACACACACCCCTCGGTGGAGAGGCCCCTTGCATGCACAAGTCAGTTTAGTCCAGTGATTCTCAATCTTTTTTGGCTTCAGTTCCCACTTTCCCTGATTTCCTTTAAGCAACCTCTCAACATGTTGATTTGAAAAACCATATAGGTAGCACACTGTATGCGGCTATGGATCAGCACGCACACCCCACGTGGCACCCCCCACCAACACACAAAGCCACACGTTGGTATTGATATTCAGACCGCTGCCATCGTGCCAGCAAGGTGCTAACTAGAGAGAGAGCGCGAGTGCATTTTCCGGCAACGACATCAGCCGTGGAACACCCGCCCGCGGCAGGCGCTAGTGTTTCTCGGCGGCATCAGTCCGACACTCTACCCCAAAGCCGGCCTAAACCTAACCATAACCGCAAGCACGGGGCAACGCATGTCGGACCAACGCACTGCCGCAGAAACGAGCGGCAGTCAAGTGTTTTAGCCGCTCACCAGACTTTCAAGTATGCACTGAAGAGACATTTGTTTACTCAGGTTTATTTTTCTGTATTGTAAAGCGTCCTTGGGTTTCTTGCAAGGCGCTATATAAATGTAGTTATTATTATGCATTGTGAGACTCCGTCAGGCCTTGAGCAATCCAGGTAGCCAGGAAATAATCTGCAAGTCCAAGCTAAAATGATGTTATGACAGTCTCCAGACCCGGGGTACTGGACCTTTCTTACAGCACGAGAAAAGAGCTGCTAGGGGGTGGGCGACATAAGACAAAAGCAAATATCACAAATACATGTATAAATAAAATACATGAATACATAGGCTACCTATGTGGATGTCGGAAGTGGAGCGCCCTCAACTCGAGTGAGGTATATGGAGCGTTAAGTACGAGGAGTCGTCAGGGACGGGTTACGTTTCGAACCGAGGGACCGGGGGTAACCGAGGGACCGGGGGTAACCGAGGGACCGGGGGTAACCGAGGGACCGGGGGTAAATAGCGACCCCACATACAGTAAGTGGCCCGGCCATAACTCACTCCACTAAGCGAGCTAGCTCTGCCTGTTGTTTGCCGGACTGGTGACTTCACTATGAAGGACCACACCACCAAATTAGGACGTTTAACACATTTTATTAACGAAGATGCATGAAACGATGAAGGAAACGAATAATGAACAGAACGAAGATGACCCACGACTGGTCATCTGGCCATCCAGCTGGACGTCGGGTAATTTAAGCCGAGGTGGGGAGGCTTCGGGGATCCGCTGTGCTCCCGGGCACAACGAACTCCCCTTAGGGACCTGTTAAAGGAGATGTTAGAGGGAGTAGGATAAGAATTAGGGTGGGGAGGAGGGATGACGGAAGCGAGAACAGAGGGAGAACCGGGGGTTGGATGGGCTTTTATATACATGTGGAGGTGAACCGATTGGAGGTGGCTTGATAGGAGGTGGAGGTATAGCTGTGTTGGAGGTGTGGTCCTGCTCCTGAACTTTGAGCTATGAGCTCCATTTGGCGATCCGAATTTGATACAACATACGTATGATATAAGACAAAAATTCTAAAGATTGTAAAATAGCAAAAGCCTATCTATAAGCTCACAATGTTGAGCGTATGTTAGGCTGCACTGCAGTTAACCAGCCAATATTTTTTCCAACTTTTAACCACATTCCCTATGTTGGGCATATCATTATGAAACATTTTTAGAAAAAGCTGATTTACAAAATGTTTTAAATAGGGTTCAACTGGTACAGTAAAATAACGTTTTATATTTCCTCGTCACTGTTTGAAATATTGACTGAGTGGCAGAGGTGGTACCTCTGGCACTCAGTCAATATTTCAAACAGTGTTTCAGAGAAGGACGAGATGTTACAAGACACGTACAGAGCAGATGTATAGTTCTGTCATGGCAGAGGCTTTCCCTTGAGTGTGTGTGTGTGTGTGTGTGTGTGTGTGTGTGTGTGTGTGTGTGTGTGTGTGTGTGTGTGTGTGGGGGGGAGGGGGATGGCTGATTTATCCTGTGTGCAGCGCTTTTAGATTGATGAACAACAGGTGTGTAGTCACACCCAGCTCTATTAGACATGGGGGTCTGACAGCTGAAATCATCCCACCTGCTTCCAAACTTCAATTGTTGTCTCCGCCAGGCCGAAGGCAGTTCAGAGACTATGTATGTTCAGCACCCTGTTAGTGCGTGCGTGCGTGCGTGCGTGCGTGCGTGCGTGCGTGCGTGCGTCCATCCGTAGGTCTGTGGACAGAAAATCGCCGGCACCTTTGGACCAATCGACGTGAAACTGTGCACACACACACTCCCTGGATGCCAAAGCAGAACCTCTTCCCTGTAGTTTTCACATCGACCTGTTATAGCGTCACCAGGAGGCTGATTTTTTAAATAGATATTACACCTACAGATTTTGTCCAAACATCACGCAAATTGGCACACATTAGCCTATCTCTCTTCACATTGGCTGTTATAGCGCCTCCTACAGAGACTGAAATAATGTATAATATTGGTCAAAAGATCTGTAATCTATAGGACTCTTTGATTGGCTGTTTGGCATAGACCAAAAAACTGCCATGCATGGGTCGGGCTCGCCTCTAGTCCTGACTGCTAATGTGTGACAAGTTGGAAACGGGAATGTTCTGGAGGAAAAGTTGTACATGTATGAGTCGGGACATTATAGGGAATATATATCCCTCTGCTCTGGGCCCGCTTAAATGCTCTAAAAACAGCAAGGTCAGCACAAAGCTAAAATGATGACAAAACAAGCTGTAGCTAAGGCTACCAATCACCTTTGACTTACAAACCCCCCCTTAAAACATGCTGTGTCAGCGTCTATGCCTGTTAGTTGACCTTAACGTGTGCATGCGTGCGTGCGTGCGTGCGTGCGTGCGTGCGTGCGTGCGTGCGTGCGTGCGTGCGTATGCCTGCGTGTGTTGTCTGACAAAGAACAGAGGATCTACAGATATATTAGCTGACTGTCATCCACCACAGGCTGACTAATATCTTCCACACAGCTGTACAGAGGATGACTCAACCCCGGCAGAAGAGAAAGATCGAGACCCAAAATAGCGTCCTCCTGTTTTTTACAAGTTTACGAGTAAACACCAACTCTAGTCAACAAGTAGCCATCAGGCAAAACAGTCACATAAGTGGTGGAGGAAACATGATGCGACGCATTGGGATCTCGTAGATCTGCTTTTTCAAAAGATTTTAATACATTTGAAATTTTGAAACGGGACATAATGAGTACTTTTACTTTTGGTACTTTAAGGACATTTGCATGCCAATAATCCTTTTGTAGCCTATATTTTACTCATGCTGGACTTTTACTTTTAACAAACAGCAGGGACAGCTCCAGGGGGGGAGCAAGGGACGGCTTTAGCCCCCTCTGGTGGCCCAAAAAATGTCACATCCGGTTTTAGCCTGGGGTAAGAATTTTCTATGGCTGCCAATGCAACTTGGTCCAATCCTTAATCACATACGGACAAACATCTATGCCGATGCTATCTAACTTGCGGAGGTAGCGTGCCTTGTCCACGGGCAACAGATCTTTCAACGTATGGCATTGCAAATACGTTTGATAATCGCTACTCTGCTCAATATTGTTTTGAAAATGCCGCAAATTGCATTGCAGTGAACGAGCGCAAATCACAACTTCCCCCGGTTGTGGGCGGAGTCACAGTTTGAGGCGCTGTTTACGCGCCGTGGTGTCAGTGTATTTGCTGGAGCCGTCGCTGACAAACAGTACTTGAGTACTTTTTCCAACACTGCACACAAGTAGAGTGCAACAGAGAGAACAATGTAGTGCCTCAAAGGAACTAAACAAAAACACTAGGATCCATGCAGGTATAAACAGTGAACCTATGTAGCAGCATCTGTCTAAACAATCTACATAAAACATGAAGACAAGTATAAGTAACAAAACATGAGGACAAGTAACAAACATATATCTGCACAGTAAACTATGATATAGCGTGCGAGTGCGTGCACATATGCACAACTTACGTAGTGCCCCACTAGCTAAAATAAAAAATCACACCCGTGTGAACTGAGTGGTGTAAGGTATTATATAGCCTGATCAGCTGTGGTCTGACGTAATGTCTGACGTAATGAAATCACACCCGTGTGAACTGGGTGACCATAGAAACCATGCTCATTTTTTGGTACGAACAGACAGACGTACGGACAGACAGACAGACACGTAAACTAACAAAGCCAGTTGTAGGAGTGGTTTACACCACTCAAAAATCATACACTAGTGTGAAGTGAGGGGTGCCCATGATGTCACTGCTTAAAGTAAACATTAAAAGCCCATAGACTTGACTGCCACATAATGACAGAGTTACTTTCATTCAAGTGCAGATTCGTTGCCACTACATTACGAGACATGATCGAACGCAGTGTTTTATTATTGTATAAACAAAACAAGTCACAAGATGTATTTCTATTGGCCACATGATGTTTCATGTCGTCAATGTTTAACTGCTGTGAACAAACATTAAAAGTCCATAGACTTGGTTGCCATATGACGTAATTTCAAAAGCCAGATGTTAGAAGGGCTAGCGCCCCTCAAAAATCACACTTGTGTGAAGTGAGGTGTGCTATTATGATTTTTTCTTTTGCTTTTGCACGTCACATGGGGTCCATAGACTTGGCTGCTACATGACGAGGTGACAGCCAAGAATATGGACTTTTTAATGTTTGTTTTAAAGCAGGCCCACCTGGGCGTGATGTGTGGCGCAGCATGCCCCCCACCATTCTTGGTGTTTCATTCAGGAGTGGTGGATTCTCGAGCAGCAATGGTTCTGCAGGATCCACATGGTCCATGTTGGTGCCGCAGGCTCCACTTGCGGCTTGAATGGTCCTCCTAAAGGGCTCACCGTGGGTTTGTTGGGCTTCTTCCTCACGGAAGACACAGGCTGGGGCGCCAACCCATACTGCTCCCGGGTGCCGTCTACATTCCGGCTGCCACCCGTCTCTCCGGTGGTCATCAGACTATTCCTGGTTGTCACATAGTCTATTCCTATGAGTCACTATAAATAGAATAACTAAAACAAAAATACATCGCATGGATGCACCTGGGACGTATCTTCAGTGATGTATCCCAAGGTCATCTGGGTTTCGGGTCTTCCAACATCATACCCCTCACTCAGCTGACACATCCGGGGTGATCAAGTCCCGACTTACGTCCCAGTAGCTACCCTCGATCAGTCCCATTAGGAAAAAACCAGGGCCACACAATCCGTTCCTCCGGAACTACTCTGCTGGGACTGGTTGTGCGGGAGGATCGCATCAATCTGGTGCGTGAAAGGACTAGGCTATGTGGGTTGACTCCTGTCCGGGCCCCTCCTGCTCTCACCAGGTCCACTCCTGCTCTCACCAGGTCCAGCCCCTGTGCGTCGCACCTGACTCCCAGCTCCAGGCACTTCATTCAGGAGTGGTGGATTCTAGTCTATTCCTATGAGTCACTATAAATAGAATAACTAAAACAAAAATACATCGCATGGATGCACCTGGGACGTATCCTCAGTGATGTATCCCAAGGTCATCGGGGTTTCAGGTCTCAATTATACACTCCATGAAGCCTTGAATTCAGCCGCGCACACAGGAATACTGGTCCGGTCGAATTTCGCACCAAATAGTTTTAATGCGATTAAAACGAATCCTGGTGCGTAGGGGCGAGGGGTAAGCCCAGCACCTGTGGTAGCACGCACCTCAAAAATGCGGCGGGACCGCGATGGGCAGTCTAACACATAATCTTTGCTTAGAATTGGACGGAATGATTTAGATCAAGAGTTATTCACGTTTTAAGATTTTCGGTCTCGTCAGCTAAAATCGAGTGGAACATTTTCGATGACATCCCACTGGAAAATGTTGCGCAACAGACGCTCCCAGCCTGTGGAGCAATGTGATCGGTTTTGATATCAATATCGCTTGCCTGCGCTCGAAAGTAAACGCACTGCGCTCGGTGGTGTAATATCCTGGGTGCATTGCAGCAACCAGTTTGCCGAGAGTCTCGGTCCCCCAGCATGGAACTTTGCATCGACGTCGAAACAGAAGATGTAGTCGGTGTGGCCGCGTAGCTCCGTTTCTGTTAAAGCCTGAATCATTTTCATCCTCCCCGCTGTAATCTCTTGCCAGCGGTTGGACCCCGGCACGGACCTGATGCCTGGCGCCCATGTCGATGGAAAGGACCTCGTCCGGCTGGTCCGTAAATACGTAGTAATGGATGTTGAAAGTGGAACCGACTCTCCAGAAAGTCCTTCAAGAACTGGATGCATTTACCGATCGCGAAGGCGGTCATTGCTACAGTGACGTTGTGGTCTTTGTGCATAGCATCTAACAGCACAGGATCAAAGGTCGCATCCCATACAATTGGCGCTAGCCACGGGGTCACCGTTTCAACGTCAGTAGGCCACCCCCCATTCAGGATGTGGGATTGATCGAAACGCTGGTTCGAATCCAGTACAAGCCCGACAGGGGCTCGCCGGATGCATTCGCGTTTGCATCAACAGCAGGCCCAGAATGAATACAGATGTTTTTCAAAACAGATGTGGCCTCATCTTCTCCTTGGCTGGCTTGGCTGAATCGCTCTCTCTGACTGTATAGGTATATACAATAGAGTATAGGTGGTTGCACACTGGACGCGTTTTTTGGAAAACCGATGGAGAAACGCCGCTAAAAATCCGAAAAACGCGTTCTGTGTGCAGGGACCTTATAGGCGTATATTGTGAAGTCTATGATCTCAGTACTGTGACGCCAGGCCATCTTTATTTGGAAACAGTGACAGCCTGAACCACCTGTGTGGCCTCCTTTGAGGTCACACAGGTGGTTAAAAAGTACTCACATTTTTGAGCGCTGCTAACTGCACCAACGTGTGGCTTTTGAAAATCATGTTATATGGCAGCCAAGTCTATGGACTTCTTAATGTTTGTTTAGGGCCGCAGTTAAACAAACATTGACGACATGAGACGTCATGTGGCCGATATAAATACAGTGGGTTCCTCTCACTTCACACGAGTGTGATTTTTTTGGAGGCGGAGGGGGGGCATGAATAACAGTGCGTATTAACAGCGGGCGACAAGCCAGGCGAATTTTCCGGAAGTGCATTATTTGTCTATGGGACCCGGCGACTACCAGCGATAGCAGGCGAACAGGCGATAGTCGAAAAGTGGGCGGAGGAACGTCGCCCGAAAAGATGAAAATAATTTATCTTTTGGGCGACATCGTCCGGCGATAGCCAATGAAATTCATTTGTCGCTCGTCGTTGGCTCGTTGTCGTTGTGTTAAAGGACCACTTCACCACTTTTCAACATCTCTTCATATAATTGGTCCTCACTAATGTTCATGATAAAACACCACCATTTTTTCCTACACAGTCTGTGTCTCATAGGAGGGCTTTGGGCAGTTCGGACACCCGTCCACCAGTGACATCATCATTAGGCAGATTTTTTTTTAAACAAGATTTGTTTTAAAATATATTTAGATTTTTATTATCGTGAGAACGATGGCTTCAACTTTTGCATTGCAACTTTTCAGGAAAAGAAAGCCTGCCGTTTCTATTAGCTTGGATTCACCATCGATGATGTCACTGGTGGACGGGTTTCTGAACTGCCCACAGCCTTCCTATGAGACACAGACTGAGTAGGAAAAAATTGTGGTATTTCATCATGAACATTAGTGAGGACCAATTATAGGAAGAGAAGTTGAAAAGTGGTGAAGTGGTCCTTTAAGACAAACGTGAAAAAACTGAACTTGCTTCTGTGGGCTGTCATCGATTCCGCTGTCAAGCATTTCAACCCGGCATGGTGTAACCTCAGGCCCTCCGTGTTCTTGCTGAAAATGCATCCTGGCTTGTTTCTTGTATGAAACAAATTAGTTACAAGATGTATTTATATCGGCCACATGATGTCTTACTAACTGACATATAGGGCTCCATTTTCGTCACCGCTAAACCCCTTATCCCTAAACTTCTTTGCCTTTTTTTACTATTTTGCAAAACATTTTTGAATAGTTAAAATAGCCAGTCTACAAGCTCACAACGTGTCAATGTAGATTGGCTAGTTGAACTATAGTACAATAGTACAACAAGGCAAAGAAGTTTAGGTATAAGGGGTTTAGCGGTGACGAAAATGGAGCCCCATGTGCCCTATAACAAACATTAAAGTCCATAGACTTGGCTGGCAAATGATTTACGCCATATACTCTAAACAAACATTGACTTGGCGTGACTTGACTTGGCTGATGAAATCTTCAAAAGCCATGTATTGGAGGGTCCTCAACAATCCACAGCACATCCCTTTGAAGAGGTGAGTGCTGGGGACTGAGTTGAAGTCTAAAGAGATGAATACTAGGAGGTGAGGCGAGTCTGAAGAGGTGAGTGCTAGGGGGTGAGGTGGAGTTTGAAGAGGTGAGTGCTATAGGGGGTGAGGCAAGTCTGAAGAGGTGAGTGCTAGGGGTGAGGTGGAGTTTGAAGAGGTGAGTGCTATAGGGGTGAGGCAAGTCTGAAGAGGTGAGTGCTAGGGGGTGAGGTGGAGTTTGAAGATAACAACATGACAAAGTGCTTCACAGAACAAGTTCAGAACGGCAAACCAAGAAAATTAAAACACAGCAAAAGTCAACAGAAAACACTTAAAGTATATGTATTGCTAACCTTCTGGCTCCAGAGCCTAGCAGGTGCCCAAACAGCAGAAACCTAATGTTGTGTCATGCAGACTACGGTGGAAAATTTGGGCTCGGGAGTGAGTCTGCAATTCTGACTGCACTGGGGGGGGGGAGGGGATTGGATCATGTCTTGAAGCCAGGTGTGGAGGTGCCATGCCTTCGGTTATGGCACCTCCACACCAACATCAGTGCTGCGTCTGGCCTACTGGGTGCCGGGCAGAAACCGGGGGCCAATAAAGACACGTGTAAAGTGTTTTTTACTGTCAGTAACTGTGACATAATGTAAGAAACAGGAAGCAAAAACATATAAAGAAAGAGACAGACTAGCTACTTGTTACATAAGCCTTGTCCTTACATAACCACTTCCTACTCTCAGTCTCTACTCTCTACACAGCAAAATCCTCAGTGATAATTGAGTGTAACCAAATGGACTCAGAATGGTTACACAATTTCACATTTGACCCCAAGTTAGTGATACGGTAGATGCACAGTAAAATGTAGTGATAAAAATGGATACAGAGAACATTTGAAGTGGATTTGACTCAGTGCAAACATCCCACTATAAGTTTGAACTTTTAACACAACTATTAGTGTGAATTACAGTAATTCAATTATGGGGAATGGGGACTTGCAATGGTTTCTATAAGAGTTTTATTTAATATATTAATATGTGCAGTTTTATCAAGCTTTGACCCACTAGATTAGTGTACTTTTCTCATCCAAACATGTCACTATATTACTGAGGTAGAAGAGAAGAGAAGAGAAGAGAAGAGAAGAGACGAGACGAGACGAGAAGAGAAGAGGATTCATTTATCATGGGGATAAACACCACAGTATAGCTGGAGCGCTCCTATTGTTTTAGAATAAATTGTCACTGTAATTCGTCTACACATAACTTGGCCAGAGTGAATGTTTTGCAGCCTGCCACATGGTGGTCTCTCTCTCTCTCTCTCTCTGAAGCGAGGACACTCTCTCTCAATCCATCCCCGTCTTCAGTGTTTACCATCCTGCTGCAGTGCAAGCCAGCGCTGCAGTCTCTGCTTTGTGAACATAATCATCGGCTACGATGACCATCCATCTATTGTGGTTTCACTTTCAACCACAGGCCGGCCGTGGATGCTGTCGTTTTTTGTTTTTTAGTTTCACTGTAAACCCAGATCGCCGTAGCAACCAAACACAAACACCACCGGCGTGGCGTGGCCTCTCTCGTCCTAAGTTATTTTATGACCCATTTTATCGACCCACCCGCTGCACTCCATCAGCCGTGTTCCATTTCAGTCGGGCCGTTTTGCTACAGTGTACTTTGGTTGACTGCTGCTCTCGTCCCACAAGTTCTTAAGCCTATTAGCTGCGCGCCAGTGTTGCACACCGGACAGATCTGCAAAGCTCGATCGTGACACGTTGTGAGCTTGTAGATCTGCTATTTACGGTGATCTTCCAAGCTAGCGGCGTGGAAGATTATGTTCTTTTCGGCAAGTGACACAATCATGGAATGGATTAGGTGGCTCAACATGTTAGACAGAGCACGGACCATTATGCTCC